>NC_060270.1:61110102-61135667 GCF_021613505.1 Equus quagga
GCACTCCAGCCCCATGGTCCAGCCCCACGATCACTGGGAAGGTGGCACAGTGAGAGAGGTGCTGGCTGGGGGAGGTGTGCAGCTGGGGAGAGGCACCCCATCCCCCTGGTGCTCCAGCCCCGCAGTCCAGCCCCACGATCACTAGGAACATGGCATATGAGTGAGGGGCCAGCTGGGAGAGGTGTGCAGCTGGGGAGAGACAACCCGTCCCTGCCTGGTGCTCGGGCCCCACACTCCAACCCAGGATGGCCGGGAACACGGCACAGTGAGGGAGGGGCCGGCTGGGGTAAGTGTGCAGCTGGGAAGAGACACCTCGTCCCTGCACGGTGCTGCAGCCCCACGCTCCAGGCCTCAATCGCCAGGAGCACCACACGGAGAGAGAAGTGGCAGCTGATGGAGCCCCATGAGCACCCAGAGCACCACGCAGAGAGAGAGGCATCGGTTGGGGGAGGCATGCAGGTATAAGAAAGTGCTCCTTCCCCCACCTGGCACTCCAGTCCTGCTATCATCCAGAGCTCTGCACAGAGAGAAAAGCAGAGGCTGAGAGAAGCACAGGGGAAGGAGAGCACCCCTTCCCCTGCCCAATGCTCCAGATCTGCCATCAGGCAGAGCATCGCACAGTGAGAAAAGCACTCAGTGGCCGGAGCTGGGGAGCCCCTGGTTGTGCTGGGCCCAGAATACACAGCACCTGAGCCCCATCCAGTGGAGGCATGTGGCAGCAGCAACCAAATAATAACTATGCAGAGGCAACAATCCACACCATCAAGCAGTATGAGAAACTATATTAAATCTCCACACCAGAAAGAAAATGACAAGTACCCAGAAACCAACCCTGAAGACACAGAAATCCATAACGTAAGTGACAAAGAATTCAAAATAGCTATCATAAAAAAAACTCAATGAGTTACAAGAAAACACAGAAAGTCAAATTAATGAATTCAGGAGCTTCTTCACACAAGAGATTAGAACTACAAAGACGAAACAATCCGAATTGTTGGAGATGAAAAACACAATGGATGAGATAAAATTCTGTACTCTCTAAACAGCAAAAGTGACAATACGAACTGAATTAGCAATTTAGAAGACAGTACTACAGAAGTGCTTCAGAGGGAGGACAAGAGAGAACTAAGATGAAAAAGAAATGAAGAAGCTCTCAGAGAAATATCTGACTCAATTAGGAAATGCAACATAAAGATTATAGGTATTCCAGAGGGGGAAGAGAAGGAGAATGGAGCAGAAAGTGTGTTCAAAGAAATAACAGCGGAGAATTTCCCAAACCTGGAGAAGGAAACGGAAATCCACATGAAAGAGGCTACTTGAACACCCAACTATGTTCATGTAAAAAGACCTACTGTAAGGCATATACTAGTAAAGCTGGCAAAATTCAATGACAAAGAAAAAATACTAAGGGCAGCAAGACAGAAGAAAATAACTTACAAAGGAACACCTATCTGGCTTTCAGTGGATTTCTCAGCAGATACCTTACAGGCTGGGAAAGAGTGGAATGATATATTCAAAAACCCAAAAAACAAAAAGTTTGAACCAAGAATTCTCTATCCAGCGAAAATCTTCTTCAGATATGATGGAGAAATAAAAATTTTCCCAGATAAACTGAAGCTAAGGGAGTTCATCACCACAGGACCCCCCTCCCCACAAGAAATCCTCAAGAAGGCCGTCATACCTGAAAGGAAAAAAAAACAGGAAAAGGGCTACAAAGCCCTGAGCAAGGAGATGAATAGGTAGGCAATAATCAGAAAACAGCAGCTCTCTATCAGATCAGGTTGGTAAACAGTTAACTTTTACAGCAAGGATGAAGAAAAGGAAAAGACCAAAATAAACATTATCTCATCATTTTAAACACAAACTCACAACACAAGCTAGAATAAGATGTGACAAAAATAACAGAAGGGGAAGAGGAAAGGGACAGAATCAGTATAGTCTAAGCAAATAAGAGGCAAACAGAAAATGGACTATCTCATTTACAAGACTTTTTATACGAGCCTAATGGTAACTACTAAACAAATAATTAGAAGAGCGACATATATGATAAACAAGGAGAAAATGAAGAAAACCAATGTAGAAAACTACCTAATCAAATCAGTAGTCCAAAATACACAGGACGAGAAACAGAGGAAATGCAAAAGAACCAGAAAACATGTGACAAGATAGCAGTATTAAGCCCTGAAATACCATTAATCACTCTAAATGTAAATGGGCTGAATTCTCCAATCTAAAGACACAGAGTGGCAGGATGCATTAAAGAACAAGACCCAAGAACATGCTGCCTCCAGGAAACACATCTCAGCTCTAAAGACAAACATAGGCTCAGAGGGAAGGGATGGAAGATGGTACTCCAAGCTAATGGCAAACAGAAGAAAGCAGGTGTTGCCATACTTATATCACACAAAGTAGACTTCAAGATAAGACAGGTAGAGAGAGACAAAGAGGGGCAGTATATAATGATAAAAGGGACTCTCCACCAAGAAGACATAAAATATATATGCACTCAACACAGAAGCACCAAAGTACATAAAGCAACTATTAACAAACCTAAAAGGAGATATTGCCAACAACACAATAACAGTAGGGGACCTCAACACCCCACTTACATCAATGAATAGATCATCCAGACAAAAAGTCAACAAGGAGATAGTGGAATTAAATGAAAAACTAGACCAGAAGAACTTAATAGATATATAAAGAGTACTCTATCCAAAAACAGCAGACTATACATTCTTCTCAAGTGCACATGGAACATTCTCAAGGATAGACCATATATTGGGAAACAAGGCAAACCTCAATAAATTTAAGAATGAAATCACATTAACTATCTTCTCCGACCATAATGCTGTGAAACTAGAAATCAACTACAAGAAAAAAGCAGGAAAAGGAACAAAAACGTGGAGAACAAACAACATGCTACTGAACAACCAGTGGGTGGTCAAAGAAATAAAAGGAGAAATCAAAAAATATTTGGAGACAAATGAGAACGAAAACACACCATAACAACTCATATGGGAGGCAGCAAAAGCAGTCCTAGGAGGGCAATTTAAAGCAATAAAGGCCAAAGGTAACAAACAAGAAAACGCTCAAATAAACAATCTTAAACTACATCTACTAGAATTAGAAAAAGAACAAACAAAGCCCAAACTCAGCAGAAGGAGGGAAATAATAAAAATTAGAGCAGGAATAAATGAAATTGAAACAAAAAAGACTGTAGAAAGGGTCAATGAAACAACGAGCTGGTTTTATGAGAAGATAAACAAAATTGACAAAACCTTAGCCAGACTCACTAAGAAAAAAAGAGAGAAGGCTCAAATAAATAAAAAGAAATGAAAGAGGATAAATTACAACAGATAATGCAGAAATAGAAAATAACAAAAGAGAATATTATGAAAAACTATATGCCAACACACTGGACAATCTAGAAGAAATAGATAGATTCTTAAACTCTTACAACCTAGCAAAACTGAATCAAGAAGAAATAGAGAATCTGAATAGACCAATCACAACTAAAGAGATTAAACAGTAATCAAAAAACTCCCCAAAAATAAAAGTCCAGGACCAGATGGCTTCTCTGGAGAATTCTACCAAACATTCAAAGAAGATTTATTATCTACTCTTGTCAAACTATTCCTCCAAAAATTGAGGAAGATGAAAATATTCCTAACACATTCTATGAGGCCAACATCACCCTGATATCAAAGCCAGGCAAGGACAACACAAAGAAGGAAAATTACAGGCCAGTATCAACGATGAACATAGATGAAAAACTTCTCAAAAAAATATTGGCAAACTGATATTTTCTATCAGCAATACATGAAAAGATGATACACCATGATCAAGTGGGATTCATAGCAGGGACACAAGGATATTCAACATCTCCAATATCTATTCATGATAAAAACTCAATAAAATGGGTATAGAAGGAAAGTACCTCAACATGATTAAGGCCACATATGACAAACCCACAGTCAACATCATACTCAATGGGGAAAAACTGAAAGCCATCCCTCTGAGAACAGGAACAAGACAAGGATGCCCACTCTCACCACTCTTATGCAACACAGTACTAGAGGTTTTGGCCAGAGCAATTAGGCAAGAAAAAGAAATAAAAGGAATCCAAATAGGCAAGGAAGAAGTGAAATTCTCGCTGTTTGCAGACGACATGATCTTATGTATAGAAAACGCTAAAGAATCCATTGGAAAACTACTAGAAATAATCAACAACTACACCAAAGTTGCAGGGTACAAAGTCAACTTACAAAAATCAGTGGCATTTCTATACTCTAATAACGAACTAACAGAACAAGAACTCAAGAATACAATCCCATTTATGATTGCAACGAAAAGAATAAAATATCTAGAAATAAATATAACCAAGGAGGTAGAAGACCTATACAAAGAAAACTATAAGACATTATTGAAAGAAATCAATAATGACATAAAGAAATGAAAAGATATTGCATGTACATGGCCTGGAAGAATAAACACAGTTAAAATATCCAGGCTACCTAAAGCAACCTACAGATTCAATGCAATCCCAATCAGAATCCCAATGACATTCTTCACAGAAATAGAACAAAGAATCTTAAAATTCATATGGGGCAACACAAGACCCCAAATAGTCAAAGCAATCCTGAGAAACAAGAACAAAGCTAGTGGCATCGCAATCCCTGACTTCAAAATATATTACAAAGTTATAGTAATCAAAACGGCATGGTACTGGTACAAAAACAGGCACACAGATCTATGGAACAGAATTGAAAACCCGGAAATAAAATCACACATCTATGGACAGCTAATCTTCAACAAAGGAGCCAAGAACATACAATAGAGAAAGGAAAGCCTCTTTAGTAAATGGTGCTGGGAAAACTGGACAGCCACATGCAAAAGAATGAAAGTAGACCATTACCTTTCCTCATGCACAAAATTACACTCAAAATGGACGAAAGACTTGAAGGTAAGACCTGAAACCATAAAACTTCTGGAAGAAAATATACGCAATACACTCTTTGACATGAGTCTTAAAAGGATCTTTTTGAATACCAGGTCTACTCAGACAAGGGAAACCAAAGTAAAAATAAACAAGTGGGACTTCATCAAACTAAAGAGCTTCTGCAAGGCAAAGGTAACCAAGATCAAAATGAAAAGACAACCTACCAACTGGGAGAAAATATTTGTAAATCATATATCCGAGAAGGGGTTAATCTCCATAATACATAAAGAACTCACACAAGTGAACCACAAAAAAACAAACAACCTGATCAAAAAGTGGGCAGAGGATGTGAACAGACATTTTCCCAAAGAAGATATACAGATGGCCAAGAGGCACATGAAAAGATGTCCAACATCACTAATCATCAGGGAAATGCAAATCAAAACTATACTTAGATATCACCTTATGCCCGTTAGAATGGCTATAATCACCAAGACAAAAAATAACAAATATTGGAGAGGATGTGGAGAAAAGGGAACCCTCATTCACTGCTGGTGGGAATGCAAACTGGTGCAGCCACTGTGGAACACTGTATTGAGATTCCTCAAAAAATTAGAAATAGAAATACCATATGACCCAGCCATCCCACTACTGGGTATTTATCCAAAGAACTTGAAATCAACAATTCAAAGAGATTTGTGCACTCCTCTGCTCACTGCAGCATTATTCACAACAGCCAAGACGTGGAAGCAAACCAAGTGCCCACTGACTGATGACTGGATAAAGAAGATGCGGTATACATACACAATGGAATACTACTCAGCCATAAAAAAAGACAAAATTGTCCCATTGGCAGCAAAATAGATGGACCTTGAGGGTATGATGTTAAGTGAAATAAGCCACACAAAGACAAATATTACATGATTTCACTATCTGTGAAATTTCATATCTGTGGGATTTCAATATCTGTGGGAGATGAACACATGGATAAGGAGAATAGCTTAGCGGTTACCAGAGGGGAAGGGGCTGGGGGAGGGTGCAAGGGATAAAGGGGCACATATGGATGGTGACAGATAAAAACCAGACTATTGGGGGTGAATATGATGCAGTCTATACAGAAACTGATATATAATAATGTACACCTGAAATTACAGAATCTTATAAACCATTATGACCTCAATAAAATAACTGAAAAATAAAAAGAATAATTCAGATTAAAACAAAATAAATCAAACAACGCTCGCCCCCTCAAAAAAGTCAACCCTTCATTTTATCATGTGAGGTAAACTAAATTCTAGCTGTGGTTCAGAGTCCGTCTTAGCAACAAGCACTATTGCAAGTACTTTCACACAATATCACATTTAATCAAGACTCAGAAAAAGAGGTTAAAAAAACAACTACCATGAGTTATGTCTGTAAAAGAAGTGGAATCTGATGTGACTGTCTGCCATAACATCCCTTCCCTGCTCTGGTCACAAAAGTCCTCTTCTCTTTCCCTTTCCACGGTGCCCTGAGGGCTACCATGCTCAGGCAATCAGCATCCCATTCCCTTGACTAAAGTGATTCACTCAGTGATGGGCTTGTGAACCAAGCTTGTCTAGTACCTTCTCTGCAACTTGCCTGCAAAAGATACTAAGAAAGAAGCACACTCTCTCTGCTAACATTTCTTTTCTAGTAGGGTGAGACTTGGGCTGCTGGCTGCCATCATGCTCACCTGGTGGGGAGAGCCTATCCAACAGATGGTGAGAACAGGCCTGATGCAGCTGTGTGTGATCATCAACCCCTGGAGCGAGGTGAACCAAACAACTATCTGCACATAGGTTAGCCAAGAAAGTTTCTCTTACTTTTGATGAATGTACTCTTAATTGACACAGTAGGTAAAGTGTAATACAGAAGAAAACAGTTCAAGTTATTTCTAAGAAAATAAAAATATTCCCTTAAAAAGTAGAAAAATCATAGGGGCCAACCCAGTGGTGTAGTGGTTAAGTTCTCGTGCTCCACTCTGGTGGCCCAGGGTTCACAGGTTCAGATCCTGGGTGCAGACCTGCACACTGCTCATGAAACCATGCTGTGGCAGTATCCCACATATAAAATAGAGGAAGACTGGCAGAGATGTTAGCTGAGGGAAAATCTTCCTCACCAAAAAAAAAAAAAAAAAAAGTAGAAAAATCATGCTTTTTATTCATCGATAATAAAAATATAATCAAATTAAATAGGTCTCCAACTCAGTAAGTGGAAATTAACATGTACTAGACAATAAAGATTATATTTAACAGAAAGCTTAATAAATGAACATGGGTTGTGTCCATATTTTTTTAGTGTGGTTATGTTATAAAGTTAACTTGAGAGCACAGAAAAAGTACAGCCAAAAGGTCAGATTCAATCCCAGTATACACCAGTTTAATTCACTTTCTTCCATGAAAATAGTTTTATAGCCTATACACAAACCGACTACATAGAAAATGGATAACACGTGTGTATGAAAGTAGGCAGATGCACAAATATCAGTTTTGTAAAACAACTCAAAGCATAAGTCATACTAATATGTTGTTGTTGTTGTTGTTAGTGCCCTCAAGTTGATTCCAACTCCTAGCGCCCCCGTGCACAGCAGAGTGGAATCCTGCCCAGTCTCTCTGCGCCATCCTCTCATCTTCCAGCGCTTTATCAGACATGCTCTGCTGCTATTCATAGGGTTTTCATGGCCAATTTTCCAGAAGTGGATGGTCAGGTCCTTTTTCCTAGTCTGTCTTAGTCTGGAAGCTCCACTGAAACCTGTCCACCACGGGTGACCCCGCTGGTATTTGAAATACCAGTGACAGAGCTTTCAGCATCACAGCAACACACAGCCACTGAAGTATGACAACCGACAGACAGGTAGTGTGGTTCCCTAACTGGGACATGAACCTGGGCCACATGGTGAGAGTGCCAAATCCTAACCACTATAGCACCATACTAATATATTATGTCTTTTAAATACAACGATGAGCATATAATATTTATTAAAACTTACCATCAGAACTTGTGAGAACGAAGTTTTCTGCTTGAGTTTGTTTCTTTATGCCTAAACTTTTTGGAAACCAATGCAGATCTATCGGGTAGATATCATCAGGAAGCTTTACTATTTGACTTGTTTCACTGGTTAACAAGTTCCACTTCACTATCTGATGGTCATCACTACATGAATACAGTTCTTCAGCAGTAGTCCAGCCCACACAGCTTACCAATTCTTGATGTGTCACCACGTTAAGGAGACATAAAACACACAAGTTTTAAATCTTAATAAATAACATAATTTGCACATGCAGATTATAAGAAGCTTATAAAATGGGGTCAAACATTTCAAGCTTCTAAATGTATTTTTCATTTTATGACTTTAACATTTTTTCCACATAAAGGAAAATAAGCATCTATCAAAACAATTGTAAGAAGAATGGAAAGCAAGATAAGAAATCTAGATGCCAAAAGAGAAAAAAGCAAAGATTCGACTACATGAATATTTAAAAACTGTGTTACAAAATATTGCATAAACAAGGCCAAAAGATACACAAAAACATCTAACAGATCAAAAGGTATGAAGAATCTACACTAAACTGGTTGGGGAGAAAAGAGAACAACACTTTTTTATTTATAAAAATCTGTATGATTTAAGTTATTAGAATAAGCATGTATTATTTTGATGAGTTTTAAAGAACCAAGTGTTAAAAGAAGACTGAACTCTAACAGTAAAACACCTGCTTAAGGGGCTGGCCCCGTGGCCGAGTGGTTAAGTTCGCGCGCTCCGCTGCAAGCGGCCCAGTGTTTCGTTGGTTCGAATCCTGGGCGCGGACATGGCACTGCTCATCAAACCACGCTGAGGCAGCGTCCCACATGCCACAACTAGAAGGACCCACAACGAAGAATATACAACTATGTACTGGGGGGCTTTGGGGAGAAAAAGGAAAAAATAAAATCTTTAAAAAAAAAAAAAAAAAAAAAACACCTGCTTAAGTTATACATTATAATAACAATTTACCGAGGCCGGCCCAGTGGCATAGTGGTTAAGGTTGTGCACTCTCCTTCAGCAGCTTGGGATTCGTGGGTTCGGATCCCAGGCGTGGACCTATATCACTCACCAAGCCATGATGCAGCGGCATCTCATGTGCAAAATAGAGGGAGACTGGCAAGATGTGAGCTCAGGGACAATCTTCTTCAAGCAAAAAGAGGGGGACTGGCAACAGATGTTAGCTCAGAGCCAATCTTCCTCACAAAAAAAAATAAATAACAATTTACCTAGGAAAAACCTACAGCTTAACTGCTGTAACTAAAATCTTCCCAAACTTTTTGACACTAAATTCAGGAAATAATTCAACTATAATTCACTGCACCTACAAGGTGCATAGTGCTGGATAAGAGATGAAACCTAAAATTCTTACTTTATTTAAGCTATTTTCTGATTTATCAGGAGGATTTCTATAAATTGAGGTGCTCAAGTACAAGAACAAGCTACTTACCCTAGCAGAACTGTGTATCTAGAGAAGGTATTTCAGTTTGTCACTTACAAGGGACGTTTTCTCTTGCTTACATCTGGATATCTATATGATCAGATGATTCCTGACTGGGATGCTTGTTCTTTTGTTATTGTATAATCTTTTTACTTCCTCCTCTTCTCATCTACGCTTTTTATTGGCTTATCTGAGCAATCAATAAACCCCAAGGAAAAAGAAAGACAATGTGCCATAATTATTCTGGGATGTTCTAAGATATTTTTAACACTTCAAAATATGATACATTAAGCAAATAACCAAAAAGGTAAAAAAGAAATTGTAGGAAGATCTTAAGAATCTGCACAAATAGATAATAAAGTGGCCCTGGAATCCTTAGAACTCCAAATGTGACGTAAACAAAAGGACCTGGACGTCACCACACCATTACTGAAAACTCGCTCTGATGCAATTGCTGCAACCTAAACAATGTTAGGTAAAACCCTTAGAAAGGGAGAAAACACACACAGACAAATCCCCAAACAAAAACCATTAAGCTAATCCTTATATAAATTGCTGTGAGTACACATCAGGTGTTCGTGACATATCTTCAAACTAACAGGTCAACTAAAATTATGGGAGAAATGAGAGGAGTGTTAGATTAAGAAGGTGTAAAAAAAACTGTTACTCTTCAGCTTGAAAAGGTAAAAGCAGACAATGGACACAGTCACAACCTGCAGGAATGTACATGGCATGAACTCGAGGGCACACTTTGAAAAGAGAGTAAAGATGACTTAAGGAGAAATAAAAGGAATTATATCTTCACTCAAAAGGTAAAATAAGCAGACAAAATAATATAAATTCAAAAAATTTGGTCAAAAGTCTAAAATAGTGCTTTTCTATCTCTGATAAAGGAAACGTATTTCTTTATTTCAAATCTGTTGCAGATCAACATTTTGCAAGATAAAATAAAAATAAATTACTAGGAAAATGATCTTTGAATGCTGTGATAATGTCAAATTGCTACAAAAATTTCTCACCTCTTACTTTCAATTTCTGTACTTACCCCATCGCAGCCCTACAATAACGTCCTCAGGTGATGCTTTTAGAAGCACTGGTCGAAAGAACTAAGAATGAAGGTAGAGGGGCCTATCATATCTTCCTGATATATAATTGGGAATTCTTGCTGACAAAATATAGGGTCATGCATTCGAACAACTATTTATAATTGCCACCTTCCCAAGTGAAATAATAAAGGTCTGACTGCTCAGATTTCCCCAGCTTGTCCTCCACTTTATCATCAGTATGAGCAACAGAAAGCAAAACACAGTGCAAATGTACTAGTTCACCCAGCAAAGAAATCTTTTGGTTTTAAAAAAAGCTTCTCTTTAAGATCCTACTAGACTAAACAAAAATGTTTTTTATGTACTTAAGTACAGTACTTAAGTAGAGTAAGAAAAATGTCAATAAGAATTTGAAAGTAAGATTTAGAGCAAACAGTTTGCTTTGAAGACTTGCTTGCAGCACACGATCTCAAATATTTCAAAAACAATTTAACTAAACTATCATTAAAGAAATTTAAAAAAAAATCCATTGCACAAGTAGAACACAAAGTAAAACTTTTAACAATACCATAGTAAGATGATCATAATAAGGTTTATAAGTATTAAAAGGATATGCTTTGGTTCTTTTAAAAGAGATATCTTCAGTCTCATGTCTTCACTTTCCAGCAAAATTTTAAAATGCCACTTGATTGTATTCACTGTAAATATAAAAGTTAGGAGGAAAACATAAAATCTGCATTAAAAACAAACATATATACACAAAAAGATAAAAGCAAACAAAACATCTTAGCACCTCAAGGACACTAAAACACCTTTAATCCTGCTAGCATCAAATACATGGGAAAAGGAAGAAAACTAGTCAGTGTGCCAACCCCACCAAGGGGCGATTGGAGGCTTAGGTTGGACTCCAGAGGTCCTCTAACACCTGCCTGAAACAGCCCTACAAGTGCAGAAGACCACGAAATCTAGTCAGGTAAATAACTTCCAAAGGCTGGAATGAGGCCAAATGAAAAGATTCTGTAAACTGGGCACCCCTCGATGACAGATCAGTGTTGGTCCTGTTGAATGGATATACATTAGAATAAATTTCCAAGGTCTGATCGCGGGCTAAAATACATTTTTAAGGGCCTTAATTCTGGAACCCACATGGGAACATTACAACATCATCAAGCTAGTGTTCCAATCTGAGGTTTAGAGTCTATTGAAGGTGGATACACTGCCCAACTGTTATGGTTGCCACAGTGGCAATGTGAAAAATGAGTTACTTAAGGAAGAGGTAACAAATACAAAAGTTACATAAAAATCAATTTAATTGCCAAGTAAAAATATGGGAAAAGAAAAGTAACACTCCCCCAAATAACCACGCCATCAAATCCACAAATCAAGAAAATGCTAAATTATCTGAGCCCAATTTACAGTTATAGGATTCTTTCCGAGTAATCTCACTAACCTAAAAAGAAAAAATAAATGAAATGAAAGTGTAGTTAACAGGAAAAAATCCCCTTCAACAAGTAGATAATTACTGCTAACTACATCAAACTACAGTAGATAAGAATTCCGTAGACCTCCCTTAGATAATTTCTCATTCCCCCAAATGCAGGAAGACTTTGAGATCAACAAGGTGCTAAACATAGCTGTAGTTCAAAGTACCTTTTTCACTTATCCTACTCATAAATTTGTTAGACTGCGGTGGTAAAAATTGTTTAGACCAAAGAAAAAAATCTGAAGTTTTATGGTCGGTCAGTATGCAACCCAGGTTAGAAAACTTCTCTCTCTTCCAGCTCACTCAGGGAGATTCCTGTCCAACTTCAAAAGCATGAAACTATGTATAGCAGCCAGAGCACAAATAGTCTCTCCTAGGTACACTTCCAAGGCTCACTTTTTGGTCCTCAGGAGTTTCAGCACCTTTCTCCAAATTCCTTCCTCCTTTCTATCAGACCCCCTCCAATTAGAGGGGGAAAAAAAGAGTAAAAACCTTTACAAAATGCTGCTTTTTCACAATAATTCAAATCCACCCAGCTTATAAGGATTTTAAAAGAATAAAAGCAGATAAATTGTTGCTTCTAGAAATGACAACACAATAGACATGAAAATAGATATAAAATCTGAACATACAGTTACAATCAGAAACTTAAACTCTTTGGTAAAAGAATGATGTATCCTACATCAAAATACCCCAAACTGCTGAAATCCATAATAATTAGGAAAAATTCTTCACCAAAAGAAATCATAATCCCCTATCAACAGTAAAGGCAATATGGTTTTTATGAGAAAGGAATATGCAACCATTCAGAAACATGGTGCCAAGGAATCAGAGAAAGAGGAAGGATAGCATCCAAACATTGGGAAGACTCTCCCTTGCTCAGAAAGACCTTCCTCAAACATCCTATTTAGCTGAGATCCTCTGCACGAAGGATATGTGTATTCTGATGGAGACTGAACAGAGGAACAAGAAAACAGTATTAGAGCACAGCCAAATCGGGGAAGTGCAGTGCTGCCTGATCGCTGCACTGAGGCGATTTTTATCTATCCCAAGTCACTGGTCACCAAGGATCTGACTAGTCAGTAGTATTGGGGGAGGGCAGAAGTGGATAACAGAAATTTCTAGAGTATAGACAACTTATCTATTTCACAACTTTATATAGGGAGCAGACAGGAGCAACTATGCCTTTGCTACTTAAAATCATTTATGAGTTGTCTTTGGTCCAGTGTGGGTCAATATTTATGGGGCTTAAGAAGAAAAAATGGGCCAGCAAAACATGACAGTCCAACTACCAAAATATGCTCCAAATCTGGCCACTTCTCAGCACCTCCGTCAGAGTCCAAAGCCACCATCACCCCCTGCCTCAGTTACTGCAGTAGCCACAGCGCTGATCTCCTGCTCCCACACTCACCCCTTCGGGTCCTTGTAAATACAGCAGTCAGCAGTGCTCTTACGGCTGAGTCAGATCACGAAGGTCAGCACAGCTAAGACAGAGTGAGGGAAGTCAGTGGCAGGAAACTGGGCAAGAGGAGGGGGACACAGATCACAGAGGGGCTTGGAAAATCATAATAAAAGCATCAATTTTCTTCTGAATGAACAGAGGAGCCAATGGAGGGTTATGAGCAAAGGAGTGATATGACCTGACTTACATTTTAAAAGTGTCAGTGTGGATGGAAAAAACAGAGCAAGAATGAGAAAGACTGGAAGCAGGGGAGTCATTTAGGATTTCAAGGATCCGGAAGAGAGATGAAAGTGGCTTGGATGAGGAAAGCAATAGTGGTACAAATGATATGAAGTGGTCATACTCTGAATACATTTTGAAAGAAGATTCCACCAGGGGATTTGTTGATCAATTGGGTTTAAGAGAAAGAAGGGTCAAAAGGTAGAATGGAGGGGGCGGCCTGGTGGCACAGCGGTTAAGTTGACACGTTCCACTTCTCGATGGCCTGGGGTTCGCCGGTTCGGATCCCGGGTGAAGACATGGCAACGCTTGGCAAAAGCCATGCTGTGGTAGGCATCCCATGTATAAAGTAGAGGAAGATGGGCATGGATGTTAGCTTGGGGCCAGTCTTCCTCAGCAAAAAGAGGAGGATTGGCAGTAGTTAGCTCAGGGCTAATCTTCCTCAAAAAAAAAAAAAAAGGTACAATGGAGTTGCCTTTGACTGAGAGAGAAGCAGGTTGGAATGAATGATATAAAAACCATGTTTTGAACATGTTAGGTTGAAGATGCCTATTAGACACTTGAATGGAAAATTCAAGAAGAAATTGGATATACAAGTCTGGAGTAAAGGGAGAGGTTGAAGCTGGAGATATCAATGAGATATCAGTTTGAGGGTTGTCAGCACAAAGATCATATTCAAAGCCATGGGATAAGTTGAGACTACCCAGCAGAACATGAAAAGGTGGTAGCTTCAATGGCCTAGAGTTCCTACTGAAGTCTGACGAATTGTCAGCATTAAGATTCTAAAGGAAGTAGGGGCGCGCCCCATGGCCAAGTGGTTAAGTTTGCGTGCTCCACTTAGTGGCTCAGTGTCCACCAGTTCCGATTCTAGGCACGGACCTACACACCACTCATCAGGCCATGCTGTGGCAGCGTCTCACATAGAAGAACTAGCACGACTTACAACTAGGATGTACAACTATGTACTGGGGCTTCGGGGAGAAAAAAAAGAGGAAGATTGGAACAGATGTTAGCTCAGGGCCAATCCTCCACAAAAAAAAAGATTCTAAAGGAAGTAAACTAGAGAAAAACAAGTGGAGATATATAGACATCAGGATATTTAAAAAGGGTTTTTGGGAGAGAGTGTAGATATTGGTAATGATGAGGGAAGTTAACAGTGTGAAAGGTGGGTGGCCCAGGTTAAGGAACTGAGAGGTCAAGGAATGGAATGGATGATTTGTGGATATTAAATCACTGAGAATTATGACAAAAATAGTGGTGGAGACAGTCTGCCAGATGCTAAAATATTCATTGAATGAGGAAAAACAGCAAAGAGATCTGCAGATGACTGCAAAATGGCAGGGGAGAGAACGGTTTAATCCAGCACAAGTTGTTTCATAGGGACTAGGGGATTTTAGAGGGAAAGGGGAAAGAGACTCAATTGTCCAGACACAATGATGAGAAACAAGGCCCTCGGACACATAGGAGTCTGGGAGGAAAACAGCCTCCACCTGAGAGGGCCAGGGGGAAGCAGTTTCCTTAAGAAACAACTAGATTCAAGTTAGACTACGAAGGTAAAGGAGTCATTCAGAGTAAAGACTGAGGACATAGATTTGGCCAACGACACATTGTCAGTTCCAAAAGGTAGCCTGGTAGGATTTAGATGGGGAAGAGCTAAGAGTTTGGGATAGATAGTGGGAAATGGTAGAAACAGCTGGCTGTCCTCCAATATTCATTCATCCTTGCTTCTGTGGTAGAAGAATCTGAATTTTTGCTGCACACCTGGCCACCTAGAATAAAGACTATGTTTCCAAGCTGCCCTCAAAACTAGGTGTGGACACGTAGGGCATTAACAATTCTGAAACCCACATGGGGATATTAAAACATCATCACCCTAGTTGGCCCAATCTGGGTTATACATTCTGTTGGGGGTACATAACACAGCCCAACACCACAGTGGCGATATGAAAAGCAAATGAGTTTCTTAAGGAAGCCATTTTATTACGTTTTGTAAAAGTTGTATAAATCACAGCATAATTGGCAAATTAAAACTTGGAAAATAAGAGTAAAACTCTCCATGCCATGCCATCAAGGCCATGTGTAACACAGCAACAAGACGGAAAGAAGCAAGATTCTATACCTTGTGGGGAGTCTTATCAGTCCTATGCCACCTATTCAGACTTTTAAGTGATAGAGAATAAAGTTTCATATGGTTTAAGTTACTGTTATCAACAGCTAAACCTAATAATAAACTAATGCAAGGTATTAAGAGTCTTGAATGTGGAGACTGAGGTAAACAAGGATGTAAGGTATGACGGAATAGTCCCAACGGTCTCTTAAGGGAAGGTGGATAATCAGTTTAAACTGTAGCCTTCTTCCAGGAACAGGTCTCTTAGGTACTTTGTAGTGCTGATGTAGAGTTTTGTAAGGGAAAAAGGGGCAGTCTTGCTAGGAGGACATGGAACTCGGCGAGATTCCTCTTCAGTCCAGCTAAGGTGTCATGATTTACTTCAACAGGCAGGTTAGGGGAGGGAAAGGAATTGCAGTTATAGAGGGAATAAATATCCCCAAGTTTTTCTCCTAATTTCCCCAACCTTAAACTGTGGGCTCAGTCCTTGTACCTTTGCCATGGTGGTCTCACCCAGTTTCATGGCTTAATCTAAATTTAAATGTATTGACTACATAGTGACAACTCTCAATTTCATATCTCCAGGTCAGACCTCTCTATTGAATCTCAGACTTTTATATCTGATTATCTGACAACTTTTTAAATGTCTAACACACATCTCAAATTTAAGATCCAAATCAAATCCCTGATCTTTCCTCCAACTTTGCTCCTCCCACAGCCTTGCCCATCTCGGTAAATCTTCCAATTACAGAGGCCAAAAACCCTGGAATCATCACTGACTCCTCTCACATCCCAAATCCAATTTGTAAAAAACAAAACCTGTATGCTGCATCTTCAAAATATCTGAGCGCCCCCACCCTGCCGACTGCTCTGACCCCAGTCCAAGGTGCCATAATCTGTTACCTGAATTACAATAGTATCCTAATAGGCATCCTACCCCCTCACAATCTGTGGTCACCACAGCAGCCAAAGTGACCACTTTAAAACAGATCATGGCCTTTCTCCACTCAAAACTCTCCAACGGCTTCCTATCTCTCTCAGTTATCAGAAAGTTCTCACAATAATGTTCAAAGCCTTTTTTGATCTGGACTCCTATTGTGATGATTAATTTTATGTGTCAACTTGGTTACATGATGGTACCCAATTATTTGGGCAAACACTAGTCTAAATGCTGCTGTAAATTTATCTTTTAGAGGTGATTAGCACCTCTTAAAGTCAGTTGACTTTAAGTACAGCAGATTACCCTGCATAATGTGGATGGGTCTCATCCAATCAGTTGAAGGTCTTAAGAGTAAAGATGAAGGTTTCCCAAAGAACGAGGAATTCTGCCTCCTGACTGCAACACAGAAATTTTGCCTGAATTTCCAGCCTTCAGTGTCAACGTGACGACATCATCTCTTCTTTCTCCGGAGAGCACTAATATATCTATTATTTCCCTGACTTCATCTTTTATTTCCTCTCTTTCTTTACGCAAACTCCTCCAGCCACACTAGCCTGTGTTTTTGTTTTAACATATTAAGCATGCTCCTGCCTCAGGGCCTTTGTACTTGTACTCCCTGCCTGGGATCCCTGCCCCCAGATAGCTGCAAGGCTTACGCCTCTTCCTTCCTTTGTATCTTTACCCAAAAGTCACCTTCTCAGTAAAGCCTTCCCTGTATTCTATTTAAAGCCACCTGTCATACTGTGCATTTCACTTACTATTGCCCCTTCCTAAAACATAAGCTCAATAAGTGCAGGAATTTTTGTCTGTTTTGTTCACTCCTATATCCCCTGCTCTAGGACCACCCTACATACAGTAAGAGCTCAGTAAATATTTGTCCAGTGAATGAATGGAGAAAAAATGGAGTCAGCAGCCATGGCTCATAAGTGTAGAAGTTAAAGGTATAGGAGTGTATATATAAAGGTAGAGGTTAAAGGAAGAAATAGATCAGTAGCTATGAAGGCCTTTTAAACTAGGGTAGACCTCAATGCGTTTGGGGGCAAAGGTGATGGAACCAGCCGAGAGGGACAAATTAGCAATACTGTAGAAACAGATGATAACTAAGGCAGTATGGTTCCCTATGAAGTAACTCGATCAAGAGCACTGATAATGGGGGACTTCTATTTTAAACAATTATAGATTGACAGTTAACAGAACCAAAAATACAGGTGGTCAGTCAGCAGTCAAAAGCTTGAAACAACACCCAGCCTCACTTATAATTAAAGAAATGAAAATTAAAATAACTAGATACCAGGCCAGGCCCATGACCGAGTGGTTAAGTTCGCACGCTCCGCTGCAGGCGGCCCGGTGTTTCGTTGGTTCGAATCCTGGGCGCGGACATGGCCCCAACTCATCGAGCCACGCTGAGGCAGCATCCCACATGGCACAACTAGAAGGACCCACAACTAAGAATATACAACTACAACTATGTACCGGGGGGCTTTGGGGAGAAAAAGGAAAAAAATAAAATCTTTAAAATAACTAGATACCATTTTTCTGTTATCAGACTGGCCAAATGCAAAATTGTCAGAACCCATTGCTGGCATACGGAGAAACAGATACTCCCATACATTACTGAAAGGCAGATAAATTGATGCTAATCATCACTTATTCTTTGGCTTCCCTGTCCCAACAACTCTGACTGCCGTTTCTACATTTGGGGAATTTCCTACCTTATGAGTCCTTCTTCCTATCATAAAAAATAAATTATTTTTCTAGTCCTCCTTACAGCTAGGACACAAGCAAATAACCTAGGCTCTGCCAATCTGACACATCTGTGCCATATTTTGGGTGGCTGACTCAGAGGAGTTACCATATAAGGAATCTACCCTGGGAAGAATTCTTAGTCACAGGAATTTATTATGTACATATAAACATACACCAAGATACATATGCAAACTATACAAGCCTCTTTATTACAGAACTCTGTATACCACTATCAAAAACTAGAAATTTAAACATTCATCATAGATTATACCGTCATGTTGTGGATATATGTGTTTACAATGTGGAACAGAGTTAGAACCAAGAAAACAGAAGAGTTAATGTTAAGAATGAGACTTAATATTATGCTAACTGAAATAAGCCAGTCACAGAAGGACAGACACTGTATGATTCCACTTAGATGAAGTAGCTAGAGTAGTAAATTCACAGAGACAGAAAGTAGAAAGGTGGTTGCCAGGGGCTGGGAGAAGGGGAGAATGGGGCGGTACTGTTTAATGGGGACAGAGTCTCAGTGCTGCAAGGTGAAGAGGGTTCTGTGGATGGATGCAGGTGATAGCAGCACAACAATAGGAATGTACTTAACGACACTGACTGGACACTTAAAAATGGTTAAGATGGTTTACAAAAAAAGAAGAGAAAAGAAGTAGATTTGAGAAATGAAACTAAAAGGTAAACACACTAACAAAATGAGGAAAATTTAGGCAGGAAACAAGGAGGTCATGACTTGTCAATGAGAACGTACCTATAGACAAGAAGTAGCAGAAAAGCCTCAGCAGTGAATAAGAATGCGAAGGATAGGTAAGAAATGAAAGAGCTATCATAAGCACATTTATATCAAGTTCTGTTTGGGTCATTTACATACTGGTTAACCCTTGGGTGTTGATATTAATAGTGCAAATTAATGCTTTGCTTATGACTACGCAAGGCCCTACTTTTAAAAGGGCAATTTTTATCAACAGTCTTCTAAACTGATATCTCTGATTGGACTCCTGTGTCTCTTTCGCAGTAGGGAAAGGAGAGAGAGAGAGACACAGATCTTTTACTCAGATTGGTCCCATCAGAGAACCACTTGCAGACTAGATAGAGCTAAGATCTCTTGTACGGCAGGGAAGAGAAAGGCAAGCTCACCATTTCCAGGGACAGATTCAAAGACATAACAGGCAAAAAAAACAGGTTTGTGAACGGCAATACAGTTCAATTACTAAAGACCTCCAACTCCTACCCCACTCCAATTCCTGTATGCATTTGCTAAACTATATGTATACAGTGTGGTATTCACATTTCCGTGAAATTCTAGCTATGATTATAATTAGATTTTGCCAAGCATACTTCAATATTATTCTTATTGGCTATAATTATAATCCTTTTGCAGGGTAGCCTAATAAATTCTAGCCAATAAACCATGTGATTCACAAATTTCAAAATAAGTAGTCTTTAATTCGTCCTTTTAATTCATCGACTAGCATAAAAGAATCATACTCAACCAATAATACTAGAGTGCAATGGAACTATTTAAAAAATTAGACAAATCAATATGTATTGATATAGAAAGATGTCCATAATATGTTAAATGACAAAAGTAAGGTATGCTGCAATGTTATATAATTCAATCCCTGTGTGTAAAAGACGGGGATGGATACATATTTAAACTAGTGGATGCTAAAACATTTTTCTGGGATGATGTGCAGGACGCTTAATGGAGAGCTTTGTGAAGGCAGGGGCACTGGAATGAGAAGGGAAGCTTTTAATTCTCATTTTATGTGCTTCTGTACTATTTAAAGTTTTTACCATTTTCATAGTACTTATCTATACACTTACATATTTAATATAAGATTATCTGAGTAATAAGATTATGGCCCAATTTTGTTTTCTTCTTTATGTATTTCTACATTTAAAAATAAACCTAATAACGGTTATTTTTTTCATAAAATTACCATTCTCATTCTCTTTGCAGTCTCTACTGCACTTTACCCACTTCTTATTGAAACTCTCACCTAGGAATCTTCCAGATACTGTACTTTGTTTTCTTTCTTATCTAAAACAGGGCTAAGAATACCTACTTCACAGGTTGGTTATGAAAATTAAATGAGATAAAGTATGTAAAATGTCCAGTAGAGTGCCTAGAATATAGTAAGAACTTAATAATTGCTACCTCTTTGTAGTGAAAATTGGTGTTTTTGTCACCCTTCATGCATTTACTCTTGTCCTAGCTACAAAGAAACTTCTTGAAACACCCACTTCCTCACTCTCAGCCCATGTGGCTTGAATGGAGCCAGCACGAGACCCAGACTTAAGCCAATTAGAGCATCCCATCCCCTTTGCTCAAAGACTGTTTCGTAGATGGCCCAGGACTTTTATTCAAATAAATTATGGGGAAGAAAACTCTCCTTACCCTCAGTCTTTAATTTTAGAAGATTGGAGGCTGGAGTTACCATTTCTTACCACAGCAAGCGGGGAGCCTGGAGGTGCCCGAGGCCACCATATGGGGCCTGAGAACAAGACCACGACAAAGGAATGAAAAGCAGAGCAAAGAGAGAAACCAAATCCTGATGTCTCTGTGTGAACATTGAATCCAGTTACACTCCCCTGACTTTTTGGTTACAGGAGCAGATATTGTTTTCTCAAGACAACTTGGATTCAGTTTTCTGTCACCTGTAATCTAGAGAGTCCTACCTGAAACATTACTATAATTATTTCTTCTTCCTAGATTCTAAGCAGGGATATTTTCTGGGTGAGCCTCTCTTTACTCACAACCTTAAAAACCTGATCTATTTTTAGTGTTCCAACTAGTCTTATAACACTGTCTCATCCTATCTTCTGTCCTGACCCTATTCTCTCTCATCCTGTTCTCTACTTCTACTGCCCATTGGGTACACCTTTCCTAATCCCAACCTACACGAATAAAAACAAACTCATTTTTCAAAACAATCTTTCCCCCAAAACCATTCCACTTCATTTCCTACTTTTTCTGTAGTAAGACAGATGAGAGTTTCAACAACTAGGGGGCTTATATTATCAAGAGAAATATTCACTACTATCTGTCTGGGTCTATATCCAAATTATTAATCTTGAACAATATTCTCTAAGTATTTATAGATTACTTACATAAATTCATGTTTACTTGTTTATTTTGATTAGTTAATATCTAATTAATCCAAATATTTACAACTAATTACAAACTTGATTAATATTTTTAAACATTTACCCACAAATCTAATTTCAGACTTAATGAAATGCTATAACTACATTAGACAGACAAAACACACGTTATTGCTATAATAACAAAACTTAACCATGCACTTAAAGAATTGAAAACGTGGATTTTAATTCTAATTCCAGTTTTTCTCTTTGAACTTATTTCTTCCTGTGGGGTTAAGTTTTACTTTTAAAATGTAAAATGTGAAAGTTCTCTTCTCAGACTGCCTGAAAGTATAGAGGATGGTTGTTAGTAGATGATTTTGAACCAGAAAGATGAGACTTGGTTACACTTTCCAAAATGACTGTAAGCTAGACCATTCCAATTGGATCAGACTCTTTTTATAATTAAATTGTTAATTTCATGAGAAGTATCGAAAGTATTAGCAGGGCTCAATGGAGTATTTCTTGTGACCCTAATCTCTTCTCAAATCACTTCTTCACTTACTGAGCGTCCTCTTTTCACCCTAGATTTAAGTTTACTCTGTAGCTGTTTGTTACGAATGTCTTTTCTACGTTATACAACCTAGTTTGAACCTGTTTGAAAACATTTGTTCTGAGTGGAGCATGGTTAGGTTCAACTAAATCTAAAGCCATAGGT
This sequence comes from Equus quagga, assembly GCF_021613505.1. Lineage (NCBI taxonomy): Eukaryota > Metazoa > Chordata > Mammalia > Perissodactyla > Equidae > Equus > Equus quagga. Next base: position 61,132,337 of record NC_060270.1, read on the forward strand.
CACTTTATTGATTTATTGAAATTACATTTCTTTCTCATCAGTCATTAAGATCTACCATTATTTACAGCAATCATCAAAGACAGTAAATGAGGATTTATCTATGACTTATCTTTCTTTCTATCCCCTCATCACCAATTCAGGGATTTATAAACAAAAAACAGTATCTGACTAACTTTAAGTGTTTAGATAACCGTTAAAATCTACAAAAGCTATACATTTTTCCCCCGAAATGTATCTAGAATTTTTCCATTCTACTGCGTAGGCACTTCTCACCTTCCACGTGAACGACTGTACAGTAATAATCTAAATAAGTCATGCCTGATCTCAGTCTCTTTCCCCTTTAACACAACCCACATAACCATTGTTAATTTTTGTTTTTTACCAAGTCATTCCTTAGTTCAAATTTTTTCTAACAGATGTTTCCTCCATATCATATCTAACATCCTTGACCTGGCTTTCAAGCCCCTTCATATGTCAACCTCCTTCTAACTTCACATCCCATTATTCATCCTTAGCACATACCCTAATAAGGGCAATGTCATAAACACAGCAATATCAAATGTTTATAGCATGTGTGCTAGACGAACAATCATAAACAATCTTATGAGGTAGGTATTATATGCTGGTTTTATAGAAAATACTCAGAGAGATTGATAAATTAAGTTGTTCAAGCATGTAGCTAAAAAATGATGGGATTTCGGATTCTGTTATCTGTTACATCTTTCTACTATATTGTGCTCTATCCCCCATAGACACCACTCAATGTGGTCTAGACTTGGTTTTTTCATGGTTAGTATCTCTCCAACTCAGATTTTGTAGAGTTTTACAAACTCTGCCAATCCAATAGATTCCAGAAGCTCTCAAAGAGAATCGCTACATTTTCCTGGTATGCCAAAGAATTTTTCTCGTTGAGTTTTACTGTCTGTAATTTGTCTTATGAAAACAATAACTCTTTTTTCAACTTCAAATATAAAGGTATATTATAATATCGGTTCAAGCCACACACTTCCCAACCTCACCAAAATCTCAGACCTGCTGGGAGTGTCCTTCACACTCCTGAGAATCCCAGGACCGGACTTGCCTCTTGGGCAAGTCTTGCCTCAGGGCAAGAATCATAATGCTTACTTAGAATGACAACGTAATTCATTAGTAAAGCAGATACATTGGTGCTTTAGTGTGCCAGGCTCTAAGTACACAAAAGTTAAGGAAAAAAAGAGGCTCCTAGTTCTCAAGTACAGAAGAGCAGCTAAATAAATACTTAACCGAAGGTAGTCAAATCAAAGAGTTAACATTGTGGGGGATTAGGACCCCGGAGCAGAATCTGATCAAAGTTCTGGGAAAACTAACTCCCCATAAAAATACACAAACACACAGAATTTTATATATAATTTCGGGGGGTTATGAACTCCTCAGACGCCCAATCAACTACCACCAGATCCACAAACTCCGGGTTAAAAACCTACTAACAAAACAAAGCTCTCTGGGAACAGGAATACTTGCTTAATAATCCTGATTATGCCTTGTACAGTGTAACGTACACAAAAGCTACTTAAGAAACATTTGCTGATCGATAATTTTCTCATAAAGATAACCAGATGACGTCGGCAAATCGTTTCTTCCATTACGGAGTTTTTTAGTCAAATGATTTTAAAAACCCGAAACCCCCTTTCCACTAGTGACACTAACGACCTAACACCCGTAAGTCGAAATCATCATTTTGCTATTCACGTGTGGACTACACGATCATTCACCAATGTAGGTCTTCTCTTCTCCTTGCTGTCCCACCACTCCCTCCATACTCAGGGCTTCCCCCTTAGCATCCCAAAAGCTCCGTCCAGAGACCCACTGCCCCCAAGGAGACGGAAAATAACAGACGCTCCGCGCCGCACATACCCTCTAAGGAGGAAAGTGGGATCCAGTGATGGCCACAACTTCCAAACCCTTTCCTCACCCCGTTGCAGTTGAAGAGATTGACCCTAAGACCCGGGAAAGTGGCGGCGACTGCTCTCGCAGAGCTGGGACCAGTTGCCAAGAAGCCTCCCGACCTCCGTCACCATAGCGACTCCCAAGAGCTGCGCTCACTCCGTCTTCTCGCGATACTTCCCCGCCGCGCGTCACCCGAGCGGGCCCGAGACTCCGCCCGCAGCAAGCCCGCCCTCTCCTTAAGGGCCGTTATTGGACGACTGAGCCCCGCCTCCAGCTGTGGGCGGAACCCCTTTTTCTCCCTCTTTTTCAGAACTGGCCAGGTTGTTTGTCTTTGTTTAATTTTTTAAATATGAGCGGTGTTGCCGTAAGCCATCAGGAAAACATTGTTTCGCTCTGCTTCTTCCCTTAGTAGGAACGTGTCCTGCCGCCTGGGTCCTGTCGCCTGCTCGCGCCTGCGCGTGAGCGACGAGAAGATGGCGGCGATAATCGCCGCATTTTTTTCAAATTAGTGGTTCCCAGAAGGCACTGCGCGCATTTGTAACGAATTTCCGTTCGAGTTTGTATTTTAGGCGCCATTTTCGAGTGAAGGACCCGGAGCCGAAGCACCGGCAGGCGAGCGGGGTAGTGCAGCCGGCTCCGGCCCTGGTCTGGGTGGACCCTCCACAGGTAAAGCCCTGCCTTCCCGGGCCGGGCTCTCCCGCTGCGCCCGCCCGCGCCCGCCCGCGGTCCTGGGGAGCCGAGGCTGCGGCCGGCGCGCTCCGCCGTCCCCCTCCCCCGCGCCCGCGCCCGGCTGGGCGTCGTGGGGCCGGGGCGCTCGGCCCGCGGGCTCCGGGGCCAGGGCGTTGCCCGGTCCCCGTCGCGGGTCCGAACACTTCCTGCTGCCCCTTGTAGCTGGTTCACCCGCGGGCTTCTCCCGGCCCGAGGGCCGGACCCGCCGCGCGTGGAGGGGAGCGGACGAGCGGGTCTCCCGCGCCGAGAAGGGCGCCGGGACGTCCGCAGACACCTCTGCCGTGGGCTGAGGGGGCGTTACGGAGCGGGAGGGCCGGAGCGGTCCCGACCCGTGCCGGCGCGGGGCTCGCGGGCCGCCCCGCTGACTCTCCCGGCCTTCCCTCGGCCCCAGCCGCCATGCCCCGTAGAGGCAGCCAGCCGTCCACCGCCCGGCGCAGAGAGGAAGGGCCGCCGCAGGCCCCGGACAGCCCCGGCCGCGCCGCCAGCCCAGCCCCGGAGGCCGCAGGTGAGTGACCGGGGGACGGGGGCTGGGACTGGGGGACGGGGACAGGGCGCGGCGGCGATCGGGGGATGGGGACTGGGACCGGGGGACGGGGACTGGGACCGGGGGACGGGGACAGGACGCGGCCGGGACCGGGGGACGGGGACAGGGCGCGGCGGCGACCGGGGGACGGGG
>NC_060270.1:61135677-61291003 GCF_021613505.1 Equus quagga
GACGGGGACAGGGCGCGGCGGCGACCGGGGGACGGGGGCTGGGACCGCGGAACGGGGACAGGGCGCGGCCGGGACCGGGGAACGGGGCCGGCGTCGGAAGGGCGCGCGTCGGCCCGGGGAGCGGCCCGGGGAGGCGACTCGGCCGTTTTCAGAGAGGGCCGGCGTCGCGGCGGCGGTGCTGGAGGGGACGGGCGCGAGTGAGCGGCTTCGCGGGTGAGTGTGTGGCCTTGTCCGTCGCGGGAGGTGGCGCGGCGCGACCTGACCTCACCTCCGTGCTCTGAACTGCGTTTACAAAGATAATTTACTCGAAACTACGTAGCTTTTGTGAGTCCAGGAGTTGGATGACTTTGTGAAACTCCTGTGACCGCGTCGCTGGTGCTCGTGAGTGTCCCAAGTTCGGGCTCCCGGTGCTCAAAGACACGGAGAGAGTTGGATTCAACCTCCTGTTTAGGCGGGAGCGGGGCGTCAGGTGGTGGTTTTCCCGGAGACGCTTTATGAGGCAGTGTTTTGATTCCTGAGAGGTACATATCTATAGAATTTTGTGAGTGGTGGCATTTCTTTGAAGAATTTCTTTTTTTGTCAAACCAAGCGGAAAGATTCTTATCCTCAGTGAGTTTAGGATGATACTAAATGTAAGTGGGAACTAGAGATTCCTAAGTTCCTAAATAACGTCTCTCCAGAGGTTAGCAGGCAGTAGTCCTCCGAACTGATTGCACTAATGGCAGGCTTTTTCCCTTTGCCTGACTTAGAGACTCCAAGTGAGGAGGCTGATAATAGAAGTTTAGAAGAGATTCTGAATAGCATCCCTCCTCCCCCGCCTCCAGCAATGACCAATGAAGCTGGAGCTCCTCGGCTTATGATAACTCATATTGTAAACCAGAACTTCAAGTCCTATGCTGGGGAAAAAATTCTGGGCCCTTTTCATAAGGTATTTGACCATTTGAAATGACTACTATAAGGTAATGCGTCTTTATCATAAGATGTTCCAGTTTTGTGACTATTGTATTTATCCTAATCTACATACACACACACACACACACACACACACACACACACACACACGGCATGTTATCTATGCTTTCGACAACTGAATTTAGCTTTTATCTGGTTATCTTTGGTACCTCTTTATGCTGTGAAGTGTTCTTTGCTGAACAAAATTGGTGAGCTTTTTGTTTGAAGAGCGTATTTTCTCTGTTAGAATGAATTTTGTAGAAAGTCTGGGTTAGAATATAGTCTTGTTTAAGGTGTTGAAGCTTGTGATAGAGGAGAACATGATGTAAGAAAGCTTAAGTTGTGTTCCTCTAGCAATGAAAACTTAAATATTGCAGTTTTGCTGCAAGTTAAAAAAATCGAGCAGATTAAAATAAAATCAGTAGTATTAGTATGACTTTTTTAACTTTAATTTTTTTTCTGTTGTTTTTATGCAGCGCTTTTCCTGTATTATTGGACCAAATGGCAGTGGGAAATCCAATGTTATTGATTCTATGCTTTTTGTGTTTGGCTATCGGGCACAAAAAATAAGATCTAAAAAACTCTCAGTGCTAATACACAATTCTGATGAACACAAGGATATTCAGAGTTGTACTGTAGAAGTTCATTTTCAAAAGATAATTGATAAGGTAAGGGACTTGGACTAGTTATTTGTAATTTCAAGTAAGGAACACAAAGGATTTCAATACATTGAGCGTTTTATTATTTTTGGCTTAAATTGGCTTTCAAATATTAGTATATGGTTAAAGCAGAACAGATACTGATTTCATTACCTCCGTGACCATATTTTCTTTCTGAGGCGTGGTGGTGACCACTGTTAAACTTAAAATATTAAAATTTTTAGCCAGGGAAATGAATTATAAGTAGCTCATAGTAGTGCTTACCTTTTTGGAATAAAACATTGAGTAGTTTTGGTATCCTAAGTACTAAGTAGGCATCCATTACTGTAAATTTTGGGTTTGTTTTAAAGTTAGATTTTTATTGCTTTCAAATAAATTACCTAAACTTAAAAACGTAACAGTTGACTAATTTTACTACATTATTTCAGTTCACGTTAAACTTAACGTTGTTAGTAGTTGTGTGTATCTGGTATGAAAGAGCTTTGCTTCAGTTTGAGCTACATTTTTTAAAAAAGGGGAAGGGTCAGGCTAACGCTTGTTTTCTACAAGAGACGATTATAGGTAAAATGTCTGTTTAGATTATTTACACCATTCTGTTGGTATTAGGTTTTTTCCTTTTCTGTTTAATAATTAACTTGGAAATTCATGGTTCAGAAATGACTGGCTGGAACCTAAAAATATAGAAAGCTAACTACATAATGAAACAGGGGTGTGACTTGGCTTCTAGATTTTGTTTTTAAAGTTTTTTTTTTTAATATAAAAGACTTTAATTAAATACACAGTGGCATCTATTTTAATTGTTTCTTAGTGTTTTGTTGTCCATTTTGGGTTGGAAAATAGATTGTTAGTAAATCAGATTTGATTCCATTACCTATTAATTTTATTCCTGTAAATTTTAAAAGTCATGATTTCAAAATGACATAGCTTTTAAGGGAAGGCGAGTTTTAATATTAAAGTAGATTTGCACTTCATTTTTTAAAAACCTGTTTGATTTGAAAAATGGGGGAATGTATTTGTCAATTAATTTGCCATTTTTTTTACCTTCAATTAATGGCATACTCTTTATCGGAGGGAAGGGGGGCATATCAGCCCATTATTACCTTCCTTGTTCCTTGAATCATCTCTTGCAGCTTTTATAAATGGACTGGTAATTTATTGTGTCAACATGGTTTAATTTGGGTGAGTTTGTTTTGGATATGGTCGAATTCTTGTCCCCCTTCATCAACTCTTTCCCAGTCTAATATATTTTTAGGCTTATTTGGAGGTGGAGTGTTCTGTTTTAGGGGTTTTTTTATTTGTTTGGTTTGGCTTTTTAGTTTTGTCATCTATGAGGAAAGGGATCAAACAACTTAGAAAAGTATCTATTCTTTGTTAAGAAGGTACTTCTGAGGTTTGCCAGTTTATATGCATGTTCAATTGAAGTTTTTAGACTATAGAATTAGCTTCAATATGAAGTGAGTGAAATTTGGAGCAGACCTACGACTTAATACCAACAGTTGTTTTCTGGTTTTGTTTTTCCTCAAAACAGGAAGGGGATGATTATGAAGTCATTCCTGACAGTAACTTCTATGTATCCAGAACGGCCTACAGAGATAATACTTCAGTCTATCACATAAGTGGGAAGAAAAAGACATTTAAGGATGTTGGAAATCTTCTTCGAAGCCATGGAATTGACTTGGACCACAATAGATTTTTAATCTTACAGGTAAGTTTATTAAAGACTTCAGAGGATCTCTTATTGTTGCTTTTTTTCAATAAAGTTTAGGGAGGTTTCCCCTGTTGGAGGAATTTTGTATTTTTGAGGCCTTAAAGTACTGTAGCAGCACATCATGGTTTACATACTACAGTCAAGATGCGAATCATTATTTGCTGCTCTAGAAATTTAAGGAAATGCATTCAAAACTATAATTTCGTCATGAGATGATCATTTTATGTTTGGATGGACTGACATACTTGTTCCGCTCTAGCAGCACGTAAATATTGGCGTAGTGAAATAAATATTAAACACCAATATTATTGTGCTGCTTTAGCGTGGCAGGGATACAGCAACTATTTATGATGTTTGTATTTCCCTTTAAGATAACATTTTAAATGAAATTCATTATCTTTTATTAGTCTTTTTCCTTTACTTCTGTTATTATCTCTGCTAATATTATGTAGCAAAAAAATTCTGTATGTTTGATGTTGGACAAATTTACCTGAGCACCTAACTAATTTAATCTTGTTTTAATGCTTAGAGTGGTTAACTAAAAGCTTACTCAAGCTGGTTTTCGTTTTGGTTAGAATGGCCTACTTCGACTACTACTGGAAGATGAGAAAGTAACTCTATTTCATTCTTAAGTATGAATGAATACTTCACAATTCTTAGTATTTTTAAAGGGGTATAAAATTAAGTACCTGGTATTAAGTTGATTTTTATTAGAAACCATACATTCTTTATTTGAATGAAGTTGTATTCTACCAGTGTTGCTTGGTAAGAAAAATCCTTATCTTCTCTGTATCTTATTTTCAAAAAGGTTTTTAGTCCAAACCATGGCTTTGTCAGACATATTAAAATTCCTTTTTGATTTGAGGCTTTCTTCTTTTCCCATGTCCTATCCAAAATCACCAAGAACATAATAATAAAAGCAAAACTATATTGTGATGTAGAAATGGCTGCTAATATTTTTTATTGTCTTGTGCTGCTGATTTTAAACTAAGTTGGGGATTTTGATTGGATAACAAAAGTTTCCTTAGGGTGACTGAGTGTTCCCAGGAACAAACTTATAAAATGTTAGTCCCTATTTCCATTATAGTCTTTATTTTTTCAACTGTTCTTTATAAAGAAAGTATTACTTTTAGACATAGACATAGTATATGTACAAAGTAAATCAATATCATTCTAGAATAACTTATATTAATATCCTTTGTTATCAAGCACAGTATTTGTGATGCTTATATAAGCCAAACTCATTTGAAAATGAATGTTGGGAAGTTAGCTGCAGATATATTTCTAAACAAGATTTATATTTACATAAATGTCGAATTAAAGCTTTGTGTGTTTTGGAGTTTGTTTTTTTTTTTTAAGATTTTATTTTTTCCTTTTTCTCCCCAAAGCCCCCCGGTACATAGTTGTGTATTCTTCGTTGTGGGTTCTTCTAGTTGTGGCATGTGGGACGCTGCCACAGCGTGGTCTGATGAGCAGTGCCATGTCCGCGCCCAGGATTCGAACTAACGAAACACTGGGCCGCCTGCAGCGGAGCACGCAAACTTAACCACTCGGCCACGGGGCCAGCCCCTGGAGTTTTTTTTTTTAATTTAACTTTTATGACTTTCATATTCTGGGGTTTGATTAATTATGGATAACAAGTTATCTCCTTCTATAATACTAAATTTTTATAATTCAGTAATAAAGGAAGCTAAATAAATAACAACTTTCCAAAGAAGTAAATAAGAATAATTTTTAAATTGTCGACTTTATATTAAACATGTGCTTCTGAAGTACCTAGGATGCTTAAGCCATTTGTCCTCATAATAATCTCAACCTTTTTATGTCATCTTAACACTTAAATTGTTTGAAACATTTTTAATACCAAGGTAAACTTTCAAGTTAACAGATTCAATTCCATTTGCTTAAATTTACTGATGATTTACAGATAAGAACCTTAGGACCTTACCTGTTAGGAAGAAGAAACAGAAATAGGACTAGGTAGAACTAATGACACCCTGTTTAAAAGTTTGAGGGAAAGTGGCAGTGGTTTGTATGGATTTTTATTTAGTTCCTTATCAAAATCTTAGACTCCTGCACTAGAGTTTTAAAACATTTGAAGGTGAGTAAGAATACAGTTTTTATTACCTTCTCACCCATCAAATAACTCTTATTTTAAAAACTAACTGGTTTGGAAAGCTGGGAACATGGAAACATCATAATGTAACCATCTAAGACATAAGTGATTACTTGGAATAAAATGTATAGACTGGCCAGTGGTAGTGATTAACAGCTTAAGTAATCTAATTAAAGTAAAATTTATTTTTAAGATTAAAACAGTAAATTTTTGAAGTCCGTAGAGTAAGTTTTTTAGTGTTTATATCGGTTTAGCAGTTTCTTCAGGTAGGCATTTCTAGTATTTTATTTCATTTAAGATTTTATTGGTTAACCGTTCAAATGTACCTAATGAGGCACTATGCTAGGGTGCTGTAAATGATACAAAGATAGCTAAACCCTGTTTCTTGTCCTTAGAGGCAATTATGCATGTCTTCAAAAAGTGTTAGATTAAATTGTTCACTGTACTTTCCATCTTTCTACATTTCCCCGTTTATATATACCTTATTTGGGAGCCTTTGTCCTATTGCAATGACTACTGGTGCACATAGGTAGAGTTTTAATAGCTCTGTGTAGCATTTCATGGTAACTGTGACTTGTAAATTAATTGGTTTTGGTGCATGTGCTCCATTCAAGGTTGGAAGAATGATAACCTTAATTTTCTTTATAATTCAAAGTTGCATTACTGTTGCTACTCACAAGTGTTTTTATAAACTCCTAAAAAGCTACAACTATTAATGCAATTTTAGTTTTGTCAAAGTTTTCAACTTCATATGCTTTCTGTCTTCATATTACAAAATCTAAGTGAAAATTTAAAACAAGAACTAAGATTTTTTCTTAGTGTTGAGTTATGTGGAGATTGGATTAGCCTTAGTCTGAGTTGTTTACCTATTCATCTCTTCCTTTTTCTTTTCAGTATACTTCTCCTAAGCCTGGCATGGCATCCAAAGTATTTGGGTTCTAGTCTTTTAGCATGTAGAAATAAGTCTGTGCTATATCAAAAGAAATTTTTAGCTTTATCAATAATACCTCAGTTATGCAAAAGTGTCTTGTTCAACAGCCTCAACTATGAAAGAAAACAGGAAGCTGCCCCTAAGTAGCCAGAATAAATACCACACAGTCCAGTCGCTAAAGCATTATCCTTTCTGTTTATGTACTTACTTTAGATACTAACCTTTATTGGTCATTTGGTTTCTTGGCCTCTGGTAGCTCACAAAGAGCAAATTAGAATATCCTAGAAGATAAACAACAATAATTTCCAGGGCAGTGAAAGATGGAAAAATAGAAAAATTATCAAGGTAAAATAAAAATTCAAAGCCCAGTAATTCTAAGCCATTTAATTTTGGTGCAAACACCCATATTTATCTTAAAAATCTTTTGGGCCTTATTTGGGAAAAAAGTTTTATTATAGCTATGTACTTGAGTTTCCTACAGTTCATGCTTGCTAAAATTTGGATTCCATTTGAAAGAGAGTAGAGAACATCATACCTATTCATTTCTCTTAGATTTTCAAGCTGTATTCCTATAAATTAGATTATCAAAGAATGGTATAACTGAATCACAATATCCTGGTTTGCCGCCCACTTCAGTAAGTTAAGATTTAAGCCCTTGGTGTTATAAATATTCTCTTGAGGTATGTTTTTTTATGTTACTCTTAACAACCATAGTTGATATTTTCCACAGTTGCTTAATGTCTCTGATATAGTATGACCAAATTTAAAATATAGGAAGTCTGTAGTAAATAACTGAAAAAAATACTGTAGTTGTTTCGTATACTTAAACTAGAGATAACAGTGTGGAGGCCTATAAAACTTTGCAAGTTTCAGATGCTAGCATTATAGCAACTTGAAACTTTTTTTGTGTGTCATCATACTACCACCGTATGGGATTTGGAGCCTTGATATGGAAGGGTGACTTTAAATTCAGATTGATGCTTTAAAATTGCTTCTGAAATTTATTGAGCTTATTGCCCTAAATTAAAAACTGTAAGAAATTTCACATGGGATGCGTAAGTTTTCTGAAAAATAAGTGGTCCTCTAGGCACAGACTGTCGATCCACGGATTATGTATGAAATGGCACAAAATGAAAAAAGAAGGAAGAAAGCAAATAGTAGGCTGGCAAGGGACATCAAGGAACAGTCACAGGAAAGGTCCCAGGTTGTCATTGGAGTACCCCAGCAATCCTGATAGTCAAGGAGATGCCTAAGTGTTCTCATAGCCAGTTGAGTCAGTAGTGCTAGTCTGATAATAACTGGTTTAAAACAAACAAAAGGAAGGCCGTATAAGATAACAGTCTAAATCCGAGTGTTATATGAGATTTAAGGTGGAGCTTATTTGATTCATAACTGTCCTTGTCTTTAACATTCTTATTTTCAACTAGGCAACCTTGTTAGAGTGAAAAGAAATCATAGCTGTGTATCCTTCATTTGAATTGAGGAGGAAGGAACAAGTAACCAAAAACAGGCAACCATTATGCTTTACCCAAAGCTAGGCAGTCTCCTAATAGCGGTATTCCACCTCTTCAGTAAGTAATTTGGACAGGAAAAGTGTCCTGCCTTTATGAATATTTTTATCAGTGTAAACTGTTACAGTGAATCCCACCTTTTGGTTATCCAAAAATAGTACCTTATGACCATTTGATTCAGATATGTAAGTTCTCTTGGCATAGTTTTTGTTTATCTTAAAATAGGTTTTCAGATATTCAAATTGAACTAGGTAGTGTATTAGAACATCAAGTGTCAGGGCACTGTATTTTATGTTATTTGGATTGTAAACACTAACCCACAAGATGTAAACAACCTTTAGATTAGTGGTTCTCACTTGGGGGTAATTTTGCAACCCCACTCCCAGGACATTTAGCATTGTTTGGAGACAGTTTGAGTTGTTATAGCTGGGGGAAGGGGACATCTAGTGGGTAGAGATTAGAGATGCTATTAAAATCTTATGCCCAGCAGAGCTCCCTAATATCCAGCCCAAAATGTCAGTAGTGTCCTTGGTGGATAAACCCTGCCTAGATAGAAACTTTGAATAAGACTCTTGGCTTCTTCACTGACTAGAGTTTGTCCTGTTGTAATCCAAAGCTTTGGGCGTCGTTTCAGGTTTAGATCCTGTCTAAAACTTAAACCGTTGCTACACACATTTAGAAAGAACTGATAATTGAAAGCAAAACAAAATACTTTATATAAGTAAATATCTACATATTTTAAACACTAATTTAGTCAGAATACTAATTTATCCATACTAAAGGTTGCAGAGAAAATGACAGGCTATTTAGATACCATTTCAGTTTGTTTTTGATAATCATGTGCTTTTGTGTTGTCAGAGTACAGAAAAGTGATGATAATGTATAAAACTATTAAAAATTATGCCTTTCGATATGTGGATTAAAAATGAGCTGTTGTATCCTATCTTGTTTTATCTTTAAATTTTTTCCTTTTTATAATTATGTTGAGCCTTTTTGGTAGGTATGACATTTTGTCATTAGCAAATTTTACTCCAAATTTATAAGGTTTGTTCATAAAGAAATATTTTAAATATTTAAATTGAGAAAGAGTAATATGCTCTTTATAATGCACAATTTTTTCTTTTTTTTTTTAATCTTTGCTATTTTGCTGAAACGAAAGGGTGTGTTTTTCCTACTTGCCTGTTCCTTTTCTTCTGTTGTGACGGTGTGGTGTGCAAACCAGCTGCTTCCGTGAAGTAAAGTAGCAGCGTTTTGCCTGAGCATGTTCACACAAAGCTTGCTGCATCAAACTAAATGGCTGCCTGGCAGTCAGCCTGGAAGGTTACTGATTGTGGATTTTTTCTTCTTTTCTCTTTGTGAATGAATTGCGTAAATACATATAACGTTAATCTAAGATTTTAATTGGCAGTTCAAAGTTGTAATATGGATGATTGCAAACAAAAGTTTTCCAGTGTCATGTACCAGGACCTTTAGTTTTCAGTCAGTTGGATTTCTTCCACTATTACCATGAGAAATAGGCAATTTCCTTTTCCATTTAATGATCTTGTTTTTAGAAAGTTGGAACATTGTTTGAGACATCCTTATGAAATGCAGCACTTGTCGAGGAATTCATGACACCAGGTTTAAAGATAAAATTTAGTAATACTAACCACCTTGGAACAGGACTCCTATTCAGTTTAACCATGAAGAGTCTTTTTGAAAATTCTTTGTTTTAGAACAGGAGCTCTAATTATATTATAAACAGTTGATAATGTTGCCACAATAATTGAATTGTAGATTACATGAATACCTTACTGAATTTTGCTTAATAGGATAGTTAATAAAAAGTTAATAGTTTTATTTGCATTGAATATTCATTTATTGAATTTGTTACGTTGAACATTCTAGGTGAGGAATCTTCCTTTGGCTCTGTATGTATATGTGGGTGTATATTATAATTTTATAAGAGTTTATGTAAGGAAGCATAAATATACATTTCTTACTCCCTTAAGTAAAATTAAAACTCTAAGAAGAATATCAGTGGAGAGAACATTTTTATTTGTATCTTATTTAAACTCTTTAAACTTCTGATTTGCATTATTTAGTTATTCATTACTATTGAGTTTGTTAATTGACTGTTCCTGATTCTCACTTAAGATTGATGTAGCTAAACATACACAATGAGTGTGAAATATGATTTTTTTAAAGGGTGAAGTTGAACAAATCGCTATGATGAAACCAAAAGGCCAGACGGAACACGATGAGGGTATGCTTGAATATTTAGAAGATATAATTGGTTGTGGACGGCTAAATGAACCTATTAAAGTCTTATGTCGGAGAGTTGAAATATTAAATGAACACAGAGGAGAGAAGGTGAATCTTCTGTAGACTTTTGTTGTAAATCAGAATATTTTAATGATTAACAAATTTTACTTAGTCAAATATTTGTTATAATAGATCATAATTATTACTGACAAATGTTCACTGTTTTAGATTTAAATTTATATTTTTCTTATTGACATTTAAGGTGAGGATTGTTTTATTAGTATAGTTTATACGTTTTTGTCTGGCATATTTTAAATTCAGATTGTACATAAGATGTGTATTTGAACAATCGATACGCTTAATTTTTGTAGTTAAACAGAGTTAAGATGGTGGAAAAGGAAAAGGACGCCTTAGAAGGAGAGAAAAACATAGCCATTGAATTTCTTACCTTGGAAAATGATATATTTAGAAAAAAGAATCATGTTTGTCAATATTACATGTAAGTACCTTAGTTTATCAATTTTTGTATTCGTTTCTGACATTATCAAAGCCATTCTCTTTTCCTATATTAGAGAAATGTAAAGACTGAGGTGAAAAAAATTCTAAAATTTGTTTTAAGTGTTGAATTCATTGAATTAGGGTTTTTTGCCATAGTATTGAAGTTGACTTTCAAGTATCCTACTTTAAGTTGGGAGGTGGGTTCACAAGTATTTGTTACTGTACTTAATAGTTTACATATACGTTCTTTTTAACGTATGTAATAGCAAATCTAATTTTGTTAATATGGAACCTATTTTGTTCCTAATTCTAGCCTTGACCGTGGGTTAGGGTTTTTGCCTTCTCAATAACCCTAGGTAATTAATTGTAAACTGACTACAGTTAAGAATGCTTTAGAAACAGCTGATTTTACTGAAATAGTTGTATAATTTTAGAAGTAGAATTTTAGGATCTCCAATCCCTTTTCTTTCCTCCCTCTAGTTATGATCTGCAGAAACGAATTGCTGAAATGGAAACTCAAAAGGAAAAGATTCATGAAGATACCAAAGAAATTAATGAGAAAAGCAATATACTGTCAAATGAAATGAAAGCTAAGAATAAAGCTGTAAAAGACATAGAGAAGTAATACTCTTTTGGAAAGTACTAAAAGTATTTAGATTCAGTTAATTTTATTACCTGTATGTTTGTCTATACATAAACTTACTGCCAGCACACATGGGTGTCATACATTTGCCAGCATATAAAATGGTTTTCTTTTGCAAGCAAAAAATTTAATTGCCCTGCATCCAGTTCATTATTGGTACAGAGTGAGTGCCCACCACTGAAGTCTTAAAATAATGGAAGATGCTACCCCCTAGTGGCAGAACACAGTAACACGAAACGTCTCAGCAGAAATAGGAATTTGACCCGAGGAGGTTACTTGTCAGGAATAAACAATCCACAGATCTAATTGATGTAGAATTGGGGTTAGAATAGATAGATTTTTTTACATTTTCATCATGACCTTTCTTTGTGTCAATATTCAGTGACACCAATATCTTACCTATGCAGTTTCTTTTTCTTTAAAATGAGTTTTACTTATTTTTATGGTAAAGTTTTTCTGTACGTAGATATTATAGTCACTGGAAAATGTAGTATTTCTTATCCAGCTTAGAAGGGTGAAATAACTCTCATAATCGCACATTTTAACAGTTCCCTCAAATAGGGGGTGAGTGGAGGATCAGCTTGATATAGGTAGTTTTAAGATCATACCTTATAAGAGGTTGGTCACATTCACAGAAGTGTCTCAGACAGGGTATGTAATATGGCTTTAAAATACCTGAATATCTAAAATAGTGACTGATAAGTTTTCTTGCTTTGCTAGGAAACTGAATAAAATTACAAAATTTATTGAAGAGAACAAAGAAAAATTTACACAACTAGATTTGGAAGATGTTCAAGTTAGAGAAAAATTAAAACATGCTACAAGTAAAGCCAAAAAACTGGAGAAACAACTTCAAAAAGATAAAGAAAAGGTAGGTTTGAGGGAAAAAATTCTTAAAATATCATGTCTGAATATCAGATCCAGTTTTCATTATTTTTCATGGATTTTCTTGCCCATTATTGCCTAAGATGATGAGTTGGGATTCTGAGTGTTAGTGTTAGAGTTTGTCTCCGAACCTGATTTTTTTCCACAGGGACGTCTTGCATCCATTGACTTTGAGTTTTAGTTTATGTTACTATGATACACGTTGGGAAAACATTTACTAAATAATTAATTCAACCTTGGTGATAAAATTTTCTTTTCTCCTAGGGTAGTGGTTTAAAAAGATATTTTGGTTATGTATTATAGACTTGTAAAAACATTACCTGCCTCCTACAAAAATCAAGTTAAACATATCGGAGCAGGAGTTCCTCCTTAAAAATGAGGGAAGAGGAAGCTCATAATTTACAGCAAGAGATTGATAGCTATTCTGAGGTTTAAAAAAGATAAAATTTGGACTAGAATGTCTAATTTGCTAGAAGCGAGACTCTAATTAACTTGGGACCTTTCAAACTATATTCCTAGGTCTATCAGATATCAGTAGATATGACACCTAAATCACCTCCCCCCAAAAAAGCTTTGTACCCTATAATTACATGGTAATTATAATACAGGCTCTGCTTTACCTTATGAGCATTTTCCAAATCATTTGTTTACAAAATACTTTCTCCTCAGTATGGTAACAAACCTTATGTGAATCAATGTTTTAGGAACAGTATTTCAGGAAGTGTTGAACTTCTGTGGTACTAGATAATTAGAATAAACAAAATAACATGGATTTGAGAGTAACCCCTAAATTGGACAGGCCAAGCCAAATGTTACTGTTATTGGAGGTATTAGCCTTTAGGCATCAAATGTAGATAAGTGATTGTTACCAGAAGGTATAAATGGAATAAAATGTTAGCCTACATCGTGACTCTGGAAGGGTAAAGTCATGAAAGATCTTAGAATTTGAGGGAAGCTGGAGGGCATTAAGGTAATTTGTGGTAAGTTGTAATATACCATGATGGGTAGTTTATAAGATTATGTGGAATTAGGAAATTCTGTATAGTCAGAGCGTATTAACAGGTAAAGAAAGATCATTGTAGGCTGAACTTAGAACCAGAAGGAATAAAGACCTAATGCCCGGCCAGGGAGAATTTTGTTTACTTAAGGTATCAACACATCATAGAATTAGACTGAGAGACTCTAGAAATTGCAGTGAATGGTTAAGAAAGTACTTACTAAAGCCACCTAGTTCAAATCTGATTATGAAGAAAGCTGCGAAGACGCCGAGAAATGCTTTTAAGTAAGTCAAATATTGATGGTATTGGATAGCCTAAAGGTACATTGTCCGGTAACGTTGTTTTATAATCTTAGGTTGAAGAATTTAAAAGTGTACCTGCCAAGAGTGAGAATATCATAACTGAATCGACAGCTAGAAGCAATGCCCTTGAGAAGGACAAAGAGAAAGAAGAAGAAAAACTAAAGGAAGTTATGGACAGCCTTAAACAGGAAACACAAGGACTTCAAAAAGAAAAGGAAGTAAGATTCTTTATGAGTTGTTTATTTTGGTGTCTTTTTTTAACTTGAAGATTGTTTCTGTAGTAATAGTAGAAACTGAACTATTAGAAGAAGAAGTTTGAACATTCCCAACATTCCTTGTTAGATTCCCCTTCTTTGCTTTCTGCTGTCCCATTTTTTTAAAAAGTAACTGAATGAGAATTTATAATGGTAATGAAAATGGGACACGTCAGATACTTTGTTATATATGCCATTCTTTGTTAATCATCTTGATTTCATCATCAAACTTTTTCATCATCGCCTAAATTATTTTCGTGGTAACTTAAATTGGTTACCACCTATTAAAAACCTGGGACCACACTAACCACAGGCTGACATCTCCCTTTGCTTCTGTAGCTCTTGTGTAATAGTTTAAAACCATGGCTCTTATGTCAGTTTTTGATTCAAATCCTAGGTCTGTCACTTATCTCTGATCTTGTGCAAGTTATTATGTCTCCCACTCATCTTCCTCAAAATGGGGAAGGAAATATTACCCATTATGTGACTCTCTGTGAAAATAAAATGTATATATATTTGTGTAAAGTGCATAGAAAGTAAAAAATTAATAAATGTTAGCTATTACATTATTTTAGCACTTCATTAATAAAACGAGAGCTGACATTATCACATTGATATGTCTTATCTACCCAATAAGAGTATAAGCATGAAGTTTAGCTATCTTTATTTATACTCACCACAGCCTTTTTGACAACACTGAGCATGTTAAATATATATTTTAATAGATAACAGTAATTGAGTTGACTTAACGTAAATCAGTTAGGTTATTTAAGACTTAGGTACATAAGTTACAGACTTGTGTACAGCCTTTCTATGTTAGTTATACCTCAATAAAGTGGCTTCTGTTTTTTTAAGTTACAGACGTAATAGATTCTGTTTTGGAAAATGGACGTGTTCTTAATGTCACACTACAAAACTTTGTAAGTAGGATGCCCATGTGATAAAGTGACAATGGATAGTATAGTAACTTTCTTGACGAAATACTTTATAGATGGAGATTTTCACATTTGTTCATCTAACATAAATTGAGTATGCCTGTGTGCCTTGGCATCCTGTGTTAATGACAAAGCCGGGACTCACATCCAGATGTCTTCTTTCCTCAACATAGTGTAGTAGCTAAAAACAGAGGCTCTGCCACTTACAAGTGAGTGCATGACTTTTGAGCAAGTTATTTAAACTTGGATCTCAGTTTCCTCAAAATGTGCATAACGATGGTATTTACCTCATGGGATTGTTATGTTAAGGAATTAAGATGTACAAAACATTCAGAATAGTGCCTAGAACATAGTGAGCAGTGCGTGTGTGTTAATGTTCATGGTATTCACTATCACACATTTAAACTGATTAATATTCCTGGGCCTGTTCCCTTGTGTGTAAAATGAAAGGGCTGGGCTTTTGTAAGGGCCTTTCTTATGCCATTATTCTAATAAATAGATCCTTTCTACACAGTCAATTATATAGCCCAAAGTTTCTACTTTCAGATCATGACTAGTGTTGAGGATTACCTGGCCTTACCTCTAAAACTTTTTCAACATAAAAAGATTTTCAACATAAATATACTTGAGGAACCTTTCTGCTGAATAGTCCTTATACCCCACTATTTCTGGTAAGATAATGTGGAACAACCATAGAATCTAGAGTTTAGACCCAAGTTTTTGTTCTCTTTCAACCATTCCTTTTTTGTGTGTTTTAGTCTCTAAAATGAGCATACTATTGTCTGCTTTATTAAGCTCTTATGAAATCAGTTAGGAAAAGACTTTATGTACAGTGAACATTGGCCACGAGGCAAAAACTATTAGTCTATTCCACTTGTAAGAATTATTTATTTATGTGTGTTAGGCTTGTACGATCTCTGAAGTTGAATTCAAAATGTATGGTTTCCATTTCAGTCTAGGTTTGAAAACACAATTATTTCGCATTTAATGGGGTCTGTCATCTTTTAACAGAGTCTGGAGAAAGAACTTATGGGTTTCAGCAAATCAGTAAACGAAGCACGTTCAAAGATGGATGTAGCCCAATCAGAACTCGATATCTATCTCAGTCGTCATAATACTGCAGTGTCTCAATTAAGTAAGGCCAAGGAAGCTCTACTTGCAGCTTCTGAGACTCTCAAAGAAAGGAAAGCTGCAATTGGAGATATAGAAGCAACACTCCCTCACACTGAACACGAATTGAAGGAGGTATATCTTTGTTACTGTATTTCATCTGAACGTTGTTTATCAACCCTAGTTTTATATTTTTTTTTCTTTTAATCTCAACATCTTAAGTGATTGGCATATAGGGATTTTTTTTTTCATTTACTGTAATCTTCCCCAAAAGCATAGGGTCGGTATTTCATTATTCCATCAGATATGAACTGAGACTTTCAAGAAACTAACAGTGTTCTCCCCAGAAGCGTTGAACAACAAAGACCACTGCCACCACCACCGTTATTTCCCATGGAAATAATTTTTAACAAAAGAAAATTTGTGTTTCCCTAAATCTAGAGAGTAGACAACTTATATAAGGGTAAATGAAAAACATATATGTATGAATGAATATGCAAACCAGCTATCTTGGTGTGTTTTTTCTGCTTTTGAATTTATGGATACAGTTTCTTTGTTGGGACTACAAACTGTTTATAAACTAATCAAGATAACTAGTTTAGCTCATCGCTGCCCCTCCTATCCTTGAATGAATTAGATATCTGAGGAGTTTCATAACTTGAATCTCTAAAGCCTCACTAGGCAAGATGGCAATAGAAAATGCTGTTTGAAGAGAAATTATACTGAAAATAAAGTCTTTCATTTTAGTAAATGCACACTATTTGGTTGTCAGGGAATTGCATGACCATGTAGAATTTAAATGTAAACTTAAGTTATATACAGTGACCACTTCCATCTTCCTGGTAATTCTGTTTGTTTTTGGGTAAATCATTATCTGTAACTTCAGCTTTTACGTTACACCAGTATGACTGGTAATAGAGGTAATAATTTTAAAGCCAGGAGATGAGGAAGAATGTCAGGAAAAAATGGCTGCTCTAACATGGAGATTGGGAAACTGAGAGTTTTACATTTTTTTGTGTCGATGTGTGTGGTTCTTCTCTCGTTGACCACTTGGCATTTTTGTGTAGCAATAGTACTGTTCATTCATCATGCTCCTCCCCTTTATTTCAGAGCTGTGCTTTCTTTGGTTTTTTGCCCCGTTAATTAGGTATAATAATATATATTGTATATAATAACATAATAAATGTTTCCTTTATTATTTAGAAAGCAAAGCACAATATAACCATAGTCCTGCCCAGTCACCCATATCTAGAGTCCTATACCCAGGTCTGTTGTTAATTAGTGCAGAACTTAAGAATTAGGACACACTCATGCATCACCATGTAAGTGCCAAACTGGGATTCTCACAGCCCCAGCTCCACATGCCCTAGCAATCAATGTGCTACTCCTAGAACCATACTGCACTTACGTTCCTTATTATTCACCCAAATAGTTTATGTCCCCTTTGAAATAGAAAACTCATCCATATTTTGCAAAATCAAATCAGCAGTTGCAACATGGCAGCTTAGTGCTGGTTCAAGTGTTTATTGTTGGTCTTTTCCTTCTTTTTTGAGGCATTACAACTAATTCTGTGCTGTGATTGGGCATATTGCTTCTGTGATTCATTTTCTGAACATTTCACTTTCAGAAAGAAAAGGAACTTCAAAAACTTACAAAGGAAGAAACAAATTTTAAAAGTTTGGTTCGTGATCTTTTCCAAAAAGTTGAAGAAGCAAAGAGTTCCTTAGCAGTGAATCGAAGTAGGGGGAAAGTCCTTGATGCAATAATTCAAGAAAAAAAATCTGGCAGGATTCCAGGAATATATGGAAGATTGGTAAAGTAGATTTATTTGGAAATGACTACATTTTTCTCAAAAACTTTGTAAATAATTTTCTTACCTTGATTTAAATAACTGTGTGAGTGTCACTGTACTTTAAAGAACATTCATTTTTAACCATTTTGCTCTTAGGCATGATAAAATTTTTTGTGGTATGGATTCTCTCATTATAGTTTTTTGGGGTTTTTTTTTTTTAGTTTTTTTTTAATGTTATGATAGATTACAACCTTGTGAGATTTCAGTTGTACATTATAGTTTTTTTAATTATAATCATTTTAATACCAAGAAGAAAAACTAACTCTAATAGTGACAAACAAACTTAGAAATCTAGTTTCTCTTTTTTTTAGAAAACAAGAATTTGATAAAGTATATTCTGGGTTTTATAACATATTGAAGGTTATAGCTAGAGTTTAGGGAAGTCAAAAAGGGATAATGTAGAAACCTAAGGCTAGCAATGATGGAGACCATTACTGCTCCTGAGCCTAAAGAGGGAATTTAGATGTGGCCATGGCTAGAGGGTAGCCTCGAGGAAACAGGGAAAATAAATATTTAACCCCATTTCTCAACTACCGTGCCATCTCTAACTGATGCCTCACATTGGCAGAAGCTAGAGAGCCAGAGGAACCGTTTGATGTGGTCCTTGAGTCGGCCTTCCTGAGAAGGGAGCAGAAGAGAGGGATTCAGAAGGGCAGCTGGAAATTACCCAGCATAGTTGCTCCCATGTTTGTCAAGACACTTCCACCTTATTTTCTTGATACACAATTTGATCCTAAACATTTGCTCTCAAGGAAAACTAAAGCTAGTCAGTGAATGCTGCTTGATAGCTAATTTATCAAAGTTTTATTTGTTGTTTTGCTTATAGTACTTTTAGGCTTCAAATCTTTATATGTTCTCATACTGTGAAAACAGTTCTCATTTTGTGCTCTCATTAAAAATTCAAACACTGCATATCCAAAAACTTTTAAAAGGTAGATTAAAAACTTCAGTAGTGATTGTCTCTGCAAAAGGGGAAGGTTGAGGGCCAGCCCCGTGGTTAAGTTCAGTGTGCTCTGCTTTGGCAGCCTGGATTCAGTTCCTGAGCACAGACCTACACCACTCCTATGTCTGTGGCCATGCTGTGGCAGTGGCTCGCATAGAAAAAGAAGATTGTCAGTGGATGTTAGCCCAGGGTGAATCATCCTCAGCAAAAAGAAGGGGAAGGTTAAATGAGAGGAACACTTAGATTACTTAGATTTTTCATTATGTACCCTTGTACTTTTTAAAATTATGTGTAAGTATAGTTTTTCAAGTAAAAGTAGCTTGAAAAAAATCTATATGAATAGTAATGAAATGATCCTGTGCCTAATTCCTTGCTCATTTTCTGTTGGTTTTCCCCCTCCTCTTAATTATTAGGGGGACTTAGGAGCAATTGATGAAAAATACGATGTTGCTATTTCATCCTGTTGTCATGCATTAGACTACATTGTTGTTGAGTCTATTGATACAGCCCAAGAATGTGTAAACTTCCTTAAAAGACAAAATATCGGAGTTGCAACCTTTATAGGTTTGGATAAGGTGGGTATTCATAATTTAATTTTTAAATACCAACTGTTTTTTGATTGAATCCTAGCTTTTTTTCATAGTTATTCAGTGAACACCTGATAGGTTTTGAGGATTAGTTTAGGCTCTCGGGTTATGTGGTTGTGAAAAAACATTTTCTAATGCCCCTTCTAAAGGAACATACATTCCAATGTTAGAGTGACTCATAGTTTACATTTCTAACTTGCATCATCAATAACTGCTTCTAAAAAATGATAAGGGGGCCAGCCCAGTGGCACAGCATTTACGTTCACATGTTCCACTTCAGCAGCCTGGGGTTCGCTGGTTCAGATCCCGGGTGCAGACCTGTGCACCGCTTGTCAAGCCACACTGTGGCAGGCATCCCACATGTAAAGTAGGGGAAGATGGGCAGGATGTTAGCTCAGGGCCAGTCTTCCTCAGCAAGAAGAAGAGGATTGGCAGCAGATGTTAGCTCAGAGCTAATCTTCCTCAGAAAATGATAAAACCTTTATTGAGATAGAATTCACATACCATAAAATTCCCCATTTTAAGATATGCAGTTCAGTGAGTTTTAGTGTATTCGCATGGTTGTTCAACCATGACCACTGCCTTAATTTCAGAATATTTTCATCACCCCAGAGACCTCAAACACATTAGCAGTCACTACCCGTACCCTACCCCCCAACCCCCTGCTCAAGCAACCTCTAATCTACTTTCTGTCTCTCTAGATTTATCTATTCTGGACATGTTATAGAAATGGAATCATGTAATATGCAACCTTTTGTGTATGGCTGCTTTCACATAGCAGGTTTTCAAAGTTCATCTATGTTGTAGCACTTCATTCCTTTTTATTGCCAAATTTGTAATTCCATTGTATCGCTGTACCACATTTTCTTTATCCATCTGTCAGTTGATGGGCATTTGGGTTGTCTCTTGCCTTGGCTATTATGGAAAATGCTGCTATGAACATTCATTTACAAGTTTTTGTGCAGACATGTTTTTAATTCTCTTGGTTTAATATCTAGGGGTGGAATTGCTGGGTCACATGTTAACTTTAACTTCTTGAGGAACTGCCACACGGTTTTCCACAGTGCCTGCGCTGTTTCCTACCAACAGTGAATGAGGGTTCCAATTTGTTTACATCCTCACCAACATTTGTTATTGTACATTTTTTTGATTATAGCTATCGTAGTGGTTGTGAAGTGATATCTCGTTGTGGTTTTGATTTGCATTTCCTGATGACTAAAGGTGTCATCTAAAAAACAACTGCATAATCCAAGGGCACAGTTATTTACCTCCTCTGTTTTCTTCTAAGACTTTTATAGTTTTAGCTTTTACATTTAGGTTTTTAATCCATGTTCCTTTTATAACAGTGTAAAGTAGGAGTCCAACTATGATCTTATTCATGTGGATATCTAGTTCCAACATCATTTGTTGGAAAAACCATTCTTGCCCCATAGAATTTTCTTGGCACCCTTGTCAAACATGAACTGACCATAAATGTCAGGGTTTATTTTTGGACTCCATTTATCTGTACATCTGTCCTTGCACTAGTACCACACTGTCTTGATTTCTGTAGCTTTGTAGTAAGTTTTGAAATGAGGAGTCCTCTAATTTTGTTCTTTCATATCAAGATTGTTTTGGCTATTCTGAGTCCCTGTAATTTCCATATGAATTTTAAGATCAACTGGTCAATTTCTGCAAAACAAGGAGCAACTAGTATTTTGATGCAAGTTGGATTGACTCTGTAGACCAATTTGTGTATTGCTATCTTAATATTAAATCTTAAATCCATGAACCTGGACTGTCTTCCATTTATTTAGGTTTAATTTCATATTATTATGTTTGGTAGCCTTCAGTGTACGGTCATGTGTCTCTTTTGTTAAATTTACTCCTAAGTTTTTGGCTTTTTTTTAATATAATATTGTAAATGGAATTTTCTTAATCTCATTTTCAGATTATTCATTGCTAGTGTATAGAAATACAACTAATTTTTGTATAATGATCTTGTATCCTGCAACTTTGCTGAATTCATGTTTGTTTTAATAGTTTTTTTTGTGTGTGAATTCCTTAGCATTTTCTATATATAAGATCATGTCCTCTAAGGGGCCAGCTGGGTCGCGCAGAAGTTAAGTTTGCACGTCCCGCTTCTTGGCGGCCTGGGGTTCGCCAGTTCGGAACCCAGTTGTGGACATGGCACTGCTTGGCAAAAAGCCATGCTGTGGTAGGCATCCCACATATAAAGTAGAGGAAGATAGGCATGGATGTTAGCTCAGGGCCAGTCTTCCTCAGCAAAAAGGAGGATTGGCAGTAGTTAGCTCAGGGCTAATCTTCCTCAAACGGTAATTAATTAATTAAATAATTAAATAAAAATTTAAAAAAATAAAAGATCATGTCCTCTAAATAGTTTTACAGTAACTTCTTTTAAGATAACAGTGAAGTAGTACTCAATTACGCAGATACTCAGAACCTTGTATACGTATCCTTACATTTTATACATGTGTATTACTTATGTAAATGACACCTAAAAGAAATTATATATTCTTTTAATATATATATATATTTTTTACTTTCAGATGGCAGTATGGGCAAAGAAAATGACCAAAATTCAAACTCCTGAAAATACTCCTCGGTTATTTGATTTAGTAAAAGTAAAAGATGAGAAAATTCGCCAAGCTTTTTACTTTGCTTTACGGGATACCTTAGTAGCTGACAACTTAGATCAAGCCACAAGAGTAGCATATCAAAAAGATAGAAGATGGAGAGTGGTAACGTTACAGGGACAAATCATAGAACAGTCAGGTAATGGTGGTTTCTTTCCTGCCATTGAGTTTATTTGATCTTGCTGGGGCAGATATCTAAGTCTGACTTTCTGTTTTCCAGGCACAATGACTGGTGGTGGAAGCAAAGTCATGAAAGGAAGGATGGGTTCATCGGTGGTTGTTGAAATCTCTGAAGATGAGGTCAGCATATCTAAAATTATAGGCACACGTAAAAAAAAATTAACGTACATACTATAAAGTTTAGCCGTTGTAAGTGGACTGTACTCAAATTTTATATTAACAGATTGGATTTTCTATAAATGACTAATATATAAGCTGTGGGACTTTTCTAATGTGAAACCCTGTAAAGTTCTAAAAGTAAAACATGTTAATTAGAAAGTATATGCTCAATATATATATCTTTTTCTGTTATTTCATTTGGATCATATTGATATTTTATAATTTAACCATTTTACATACTGTTTGACATTTAATTTTATGTTTTTTCACATAATTCTTGCTGTATTACATGATTTTTTTTTCTATTTCAGAATAATTCTTTAAGGTGTAAGTACAGCAAAGATATCTGATGCATGTTTCCAAATTTTATTTCAAAATATTTAATATGCCCACAAGTATATGAGAATACCAGGAAAAACTGCTGTGTTCCATTATTGCCCTCAAAACACTATATATACCTTTTTCTACCTTAAAAATGTACTTGAATGTCCTGAACACCTAACTTTTTCCAAAGAGTCGTACCTTCATTTTTTCCCATATTTTAAAACAGTTTATATCCTTCCACTTAAATATTTTCAGAGTATGCCTTCACTCAAATAATACGTGGCTATACAACACTTTAAAAAGCCTTTCCGGTGGGGGCAGCCCCGTTGCCGAGTGGTTAAGTTCACGCACTCTGCTTCGGCGGTCCAGGGTTTCACTGGTTCAGATCCTGGGTGTGGACATGGCACCACTCATCAGGCCATGGTGATGCGGCGTCCCACATGCCACAACTAGAAGGACCCACAACTAAAAATATACAACTATGTTCTGGGGGGATTTGGGGAGAAAAAGCAAAAAAAAAAAAGAAGAAGAAGATTGGCAACAGTTGTTAGGTCAGGTGCGAATCATTAAAAAGAAAAAAAAATGCCCTTCCTGGGCCTGCCTGGTGGCACAGCAGTTAAGTGCACACATTCCGCTTCAGTGGCCTGGGGTCCGCTGGTTCAGATTCCTGGGTGCTGACATGGCACCACTTGGCAAGCCATGCTGTGGTAGTCGTCCCACTTGAAAAGTAGAGGAAGATGGGCATGGATGTGAGCTCAGGGCCAGTCTTCCTCAGCAAAAAAGAGGAGGATTGGCAACAGTTAGCTCAGGGCTAATGTTCCTCAAAAAAAAAGCCTTTCCATCTGGTTCTATGATGCAGAAATTAGTTGACCATCTCCTAAGTTTTAGGATTGAGAATTGGACCTGGATTGTTTGGTTTTGTTCTAGTCTTTAATATCAGACGTTTGGGTTTTCTTCATTTATAACTTGATTTTGCTGTTAACCTGCAGTGACTTCTGGAGAAAACTTATTTCACTAGAATTCTTCTTCGTAGGTAAATAATATGGAATCACAGTTGCAGAAAGACTCTCAAAAAGCGGTGCAAATCCAAGAACAGAAATTACAGCTGGAGGAAGCAGTAGTTAAGTTGAGGCATCGTGAACGAGAAATGAGGAATACACTAGAAAAGTTTACTGCAAGCATCCAGGTATTCTTTTATTAATACTGGCTGAAACTCGTGGAATTCAACAGCTATTTGACAGAATTGCTGTTTGCTTACAATTTTAAAATGTAAGGGAGGAGGATGGGTCTCTGGGTGGAAAGCCTGTTTGTTGATGATTTTGTTACCTTGAGTACTAATGGATAAACACCTTGTCATGTGTTGCTCCGGCCACAGCTATTCCTGGTCTCCATTTGTACTCCATAGAGATGATCCTTTCTTTTCATTCTCTTTTCAAAGTGTCATGTTTTCTTCATTATGAAAAAGCAATTGATGCCCACTTTCTTTTTTAAAAAACAAACAAAACCAAAAACAGTTTTCAGAAAATACGCAAAAGATCATCATCCTCAATTTTTGTTTATATAATACTTCACCTTTTTAATATAAATACCTAGTTTACATGTATGTGTTTATGTATATAGTAGATAGGGATATGCATATTAAATATGCATATGGTTTTTTACTGAGTTATACTAACTTTTCTTCACTTAATAAATTATAGTTTTCTTTCCAAGCCAGTGCAAATTTACTTTGTTTGCAGTTGCATTAGAGCATTTTGTTTGATTTGCATTGAGCAATTTGATAAATATTTTTCTGTGTTATTATCTACCCTGCTATGTTTAAAATATCCTTGTTAGGTAAACCTTTATAGACTCATCCAATTATTTCCTTAGGTTAGGTTCCTAAAATTACAATTATTACCTGGTGCCTGTATATCGTCGAAGGCATTCGTTGCTCAATGTCAAATTGTCCTGAAAGAGATGGTTGCAGTTTATTTGCGTATGTGGCTAGTAGTGTGCTAGTTCCAAGTCTTTGAACACTAAGTAGTCGTCAGTATGTTGTAAGTTTGCTACTCTGAAGTACTGAAAACTGGCATTTTAACTTGCCTTGGTAATGAGTTTACACATCATTCCGTGTGTTTCTTTGGCCACTTTCCTTTTTATATGTTAGTTCATGTCTTCTGCCCTTTTCATGTTAGTGTTTCAATTTAAAATGTTTAAAGCAAATGTTACTAAGTTAAAATACTGACCTTGAATGTTAAAACATTCTGTAGCGTTTATCAGAGCAAGAAGAATATTTGAATATCCAAGTTAAGGAACTTGAAGCTAATGTAATTGCTACAGCACCTGACCAAAAAAAGCAGAAATTGCTAGAAGAAAATGTTAGTGCTTTCAAAACAGGTATGTTTAAGGAAACAGACTTTTTTTTGAGAATGTCAAAAACAGGTTTTTAATGTTTGAAATGTGTAAGATAACAGTTTGTAGAACAAAAATAGCTATTTATATTATGTGTGAGTCACTGCTGTTTTATGGTTTCTATTATTTCATTCTCAAATGGTTATAAAGTAAGTACTATTACAGTTAAAGTAAATACTGTTAAATTAAGTGCTTCATTTGACTGATAAGGAAACTGAGTCCCAGAATGGTTTAAATAATTTGTCCAAAGGTCGCATAGCATGTGGTAGTATAGGAGTTCAGGACCAAGGCAGTCTGATTCCGAAATCCACCGTCTTAATTTCATACTTTGTATACTTTGGCTCAGTCTTCACAAGAACTTTTCAATACAGTAGTTGTTTTACAGACTAAGGAAACAGGATTTGGAGAAACTAAATCACTTAAACAAAAGCACAAAGGAAATAAATGGCATACACATGAAGAAAAGTAGAATTTGTTTGAAAACTTAGAAAACATGTGTTTTCCTTCCAGAACTTTCTCTTGTGTACATATAAACATGTAAGGGTTCTACCAAAATAGAATCTTTAAGCACGAAAGGGAATTTGTAGGCTCATAGTCAGAATAGGCTGTGAAATTGAAATTCCCTAATCATTCACTTGAACAGCCTTGCTTCTCTTTCCGCATTGGCTTCTGTCGTAGATGTGCGTCTTATTCCAGGAGGAGGGAAGGGAGGGTTGTGATGACAGACTCTTTCCTGGCATACAGTATCTTAGCGAATGACCCCAGCAAACACAGTGAGCTTTCATCACATCCTCTGGAAACAGACTCCGGTACAGTTTGGGTCATGAGCCAAGGAAGGCAAATAGTAATTGCCCATCCCAAAGAATTAGAGTGGAGGTGGAGCAATTATCGAAATGTTCCAAAAATGAGGGAGTTTCCTTCCAAAAGAAAAGGAGGTAAAAAGATGTTAAGCAGACAGATGTCCACATTGAATATTCATCTGTACCATATTGATTGTTTATTTTTGTGGTCATGTTTATCTGTGTTTTTTAATACTAAGGCATTCACTCAAGTAGCATCTGGTACTGGCCATGCTTTGTTTTAGGTTCTGTTGATTAAGCAGTGAGCAAAATAAAGTCTCTCTTTTCAAGGAGCTCACACTTAAGATGGGGAAGCTAAACCAGTATATTACATATTGTATCAGGTGGTGGTACTAAGTGGTAAGGATAACAGGACAAGGTGGGGATAGGGGGTCTGGTGGACACACTGGGTGAGACAGGCCTCTGCTGGAGACATTTAAGCGGAGATCCAAAGGAAGTTTGAGTGCTAACCCTGTGGATATTTGGGAGAAGAGCATTTCAAGAAGAATGTGGAGGAGTAAGTACCCAGGCCCTGAGGCAGGAGTATGCTAGCAGTTTCTAGGAACACAAGAAAGCCAGAGTGGCTAGAGTAAAGGATTGAAGAATCCAGATAGTGTAGGGCCTTATAGGCCATTGTCTCCAGGTGAAACAGAAAGCCATTGGAAAGTGATGTATAGGGAAGTGGCACAGTTTGACAGGATTTTTTTGGTTGCATTTATTTTGGATCTATACTGTGTTTTTACAGACACATTGACTTTACCCACACTCCTTTTCCTCCATACAACCCACAGTATTTGTTGGGACTGCTTCGATGGTGCCTAGTCATCAGCTGAAAGATCAAAAATGTATTTGTGTGTCATTTATAGCAACACTTTCAGAGAAAGACTACAAGAATCTGTATTCTTGTTTGAAAAGGATGACTTGACTTTACTAGGAGCCCTATGTATATCTCCTCTTATGGAAATGCTGGCTGTTATCAGTAGACTCTGTGAATGTCTAATATGGAAGACCCAAGTCTGCAAAGCATATCTTTAATTATTTCATTTTTACATT
This sequence comes from Equus quagga, assembly GCF_021613505.1. Lineage (NCBI taxonomy): Eukaryota > Metazoa > Chordata > Mammalia > Perissodactyla > Equidae > Equus > Equus quagga. The sequence continues at coordinate 61,162,390 of NC_060270.1, forward strand.
AATTTAGGTTTTAAAAATACCTCTCTGGCTAATGTGCAGGGAATAGAGTAAGGAGGGTGAGGTGTATAGAATAGTGACTTCAAAATTGCAGACTATATGTGCCACAGTTTTCCTCTTCTAATAGACATGCTAATATAGATATCAAAAGAGAAATGCATGGTTGATACTTGAAAATAAGAAAATGTTCTAAAGGTTGGAACCCTTTCCAGCTGCATACCTGGCCCATCCCCCAGTGTAAGTCATAACACCATCCTCCACAGCAGCTGGTGCTCTACCCGACAAGTGAGCCAAGCACACAGGTAGCCTAATGGAATTTCAACCAGAGAGAACATCGCCACTGTGAGTGAAACAGTTCCTTCAACAAATACAGTTATCTTAGACCTGAAAAAAATTACTAGTGTGTATTTAATATCATTAGGACAAAAGGGGATCCAAAAGACCCCCAAAATGCAGGATTTTTTTATTTTTAATTGCCAAGTGGTGAGCTCAGAAATGTAAAACAGTTGTTAGAATTAAACTGAATAGATGAGGAAAGATCAGGCTGAAAGAACTCTGATAATGTAGGACAAAAAGTGAAATGACAAGTTAAGGAGATTTGGAGACTGGAAATTCCCGCCTACCTAACAGGAGAGAAGAGACAATGGGGAGAGCAAGCCACAGTGAAGTCCTTATCTAATCCTTTTCTCTCAGTGAGTCCTACCTCCTTCCTCCTGTGCCAAATGTCCATATACCTTCTAGAGGAACTTTATGGGACTCTTTCCATAAGTTAGCTCAGTGTTTCTCTTTACCTTTCTAGACATAACGTATTCTTGGTAGCATGAACTCCTCACCTTTCTGCCTCCTTTTATCCTTCCTGTTTTGTATAGTGATTAGGATTCAAATTATAAAATAGAATCCACTCTGGCTGGTGTAAATAGCATTTGTGTAGTTACCCTGTGTGTGTGTGTGTGTGTGTTTAAGAAACTATTAGATTGTTTACAGAATCACTGGGATGGCTAAAGAAAGAAATTCTAGGTTGAACATTCAAGAATAATTTCCAGAGCTACTCTACAGAACCACAGAAGAGCTATAACTGCCTCTTCTCTGACTGGAAGGTCATCTCGCAAACTGGGAAGATGACACTACAACTACCAACCACAGAAGCACATCGCACCATCAGAGTTAATGCTACTCTCTGACTATTCACAAAGCTTTTGGCTGGACACCAGAACCTCCAGTGCCACCAAGAAAATTCAAACTTCTGTGTGATTGCTTGCCAATAGAAATATGTCCAATTCCTCACTTCGCCTTCCAAATTATGTGAATTCTTTTGATTGAATGGACCTAAATTATGTCTGAACCTAAATTATGGTACAAGGGAATCTAGGGAGTGTGGCTTTAGCTGTCTGTGCCACAGAGAAGAGTTCCAGTTCATCCTCTCCCCTACTGTCTCGTCATAACATGTGGAGGACTCTAAATTAGGCTCGCAGAGTAAACCAGTTTCTTCACCATGGGCAGGTTAATGGTCAGGCACATAGTCTCTGTAAGGGTGAAAATTATTGAGACCAATAGTCAAGCAAGTACCCTAAGAAAAAGTTGAAAAGAGCTTTAGGGCATGGAGCCATTAAGAAAGAAATAGGTTCTGTTCATGGCCCAACCGGAGAATTTAACTATGTGTTGTTGTAGAGCCGTTTGTTTTGACATAAAGTGTTCTGAGGTTTTTTGAGGTACTTTTTCCTAAATGTCTCAAATTTCTTCTTTTGCATGCTTCAGATTAAGTTATATTGACTGAAGAAATTTACATCTAACAAGTGACGCTGGTTAGCCTAGAAGCATAAATTAAGTTTTTTGTTTTTTTATTTCAGAATATGAGAATGTGGCTGAGAGAGCTGGGAAAGTAGAAGCTGAAGTTAAAAGGTTATACAATATCATCGTAGAAATTAATAACCATAAACTCAAGGCCCAACAGGACAAACTTGATAAAATAAATAAGCAATTAGATGAATGTGCTTCTGCTGTTACTAAAGCCCAAGTAGCAATCAAGACTGCTGACAGGTAGAGTGTGCGTCCTCCCCTAACCCGTCGTCCTCTGCCCTGCCTCCACAGCGGAGAGGCTCCTAGTCCAATTTAATGTCCTGTCTAACACAGTGTTACCTAATAGGGCTTGAGTAAGGGGAGACCTACAGTAAACACTTAGCATCAGACCAGTTTGTTTTTAAGAAGAGACTGGTACACAGGTGTGCCTTGGCAAAGCACAGTTGTACAACTCTCCGGTTCTTGTGAGGGCAGAGAAATCAGTTTGCTTTCTCCAGCTGAGAGGAGTAGATGGGGATTGAATAGGTCTAGGTCTTAGGAGAATAAGCGGGAAGAATGAGATCTCTTAGCAAAGTTAATTGTCTCGGTAACTTAAATGTTTAATTAACTATTATTCCATTGTCCCAACTCACAAAAAGTTTTTTATCCATTCGTAGTTCTTGTTTTAAAATTGATTTTTAGAGTATTGAAGTGTTTCTAAAATAATTAAAGCTATGTATGTTTATAAAATGTTAGAATGGGGGCTGGCCCCGTGGCCAAGTGGTTAGGTTCACACGCTCCGCTGCAGGCGGCCCAGTGTTTCGTTGGTTCGAATCCTGGGCGCGGACATGGCACTGCTCATCAGGCCACGCTGAGGCAGCGTCCCACATGCCACAACTAGAAGGACCCAGAACTAAATATACAACTATGTACCAGGGGGCTTTGGGGAGAAAAAGAAAAAAAATAAAATCTTTAAAAAAAGAAAAATGTTAGAATGTAAACAGCTGTTTTTTTATCTAAAATCATAAATTAATTATATATAGATGATCTGGTTATTAAGTTATTCCAGTCTTTTGCTCAAGGATAAAGGTGCTAATAAGCCATTTGTTTATGTTAGGAGCAGAAGTTTATATAGCTTCATGGGTATAGAGATTTAAGAATCTCCAATCTGACAAGAAAATGACAATATAATAATCCAGTGGACAACTTTGTTTCATAATCTAAGATTGGATGATATTAGAAGCCTGTATAAGTAAGTTTTGTTGATTTATACTGAGTTTAATTTGAAAAATACAGTAATCCCACAAGTGTGTGTATAAACATATAAAACCAATTCAAGGATGGTTTAGTAAATCATAAACTTTTAAATCTATGAGAGAATAAAAAGACACATTAATGCTGTCAAAAGTTCTTTTCATAGGTTTTCAGAAGCAGAATAACAAGTACACGTTTTACCACATTTTTAATCTATCATTTTGCTTGTTTAGAAATCTTAAAAAAGCTCAAGACTCTGTCCTTCAAACAGAGAAAGAAATAAAAGATACTGAGAAAGAAGTAGATGACTTAACAGCAGAGCTAAAAAGTATTGAAGACAAAGCAGCAGAGGTCATACAGAGCACAGATGCTGCAGAGGTGAGACTTGGGCAAGGGAGAAGATGGTGTTTGAAACAATTTAAAGAGTTGGCTATGTGACATCAGTGCCTTGCATAGTAAGCACTCCATAGCTTAACTTTTATAACTATATTAACTTTGTACAATAAAAATATGAGTGCTGGGGCCCTCCCCATGGCCATGTGGTTAAGTTCCTGTGCTCTGCTTCGGCGGCCCGGGGTCTTGCCAGTTCAGATCCTGGGTGCGGACGTGGCACCGCTCATCAGGCCATGCTGAGGCGGCGTCCCACATGGCACAACCACAGGGACCTACAGGTAGGATATGTAACTATGTACTAGGGGGTTTGGGGGAGAATAAAAAAAAAATTGGCAACAGTTGTTAACTCAGGTGCCAATCTTTAAGGAAAAAACAGAATACGAGTACTGTATTGTAACTTGTCTGTAAATAAAAAAGTTTGAATTTAAAATGAAAAGGGCATGGAGAGAGATTGCCAGATTTCATTGTAATGTGAAAATGCCTGTTCTTGTTATTTGGGAAGGTCATGTCTGTAGCAGTTCTTCTTGGTTTTTAGGAGTCCTTACCAGAGATCCAGAAAGAACATCGTAATTTACTTCAAGAACTAAAAGTAATTCAAGAAAATGAACATGCTCTTCAAAAAGATGCACTTAGTATTAAGTTGAAACTTGAACAAATAGATGGGCACATTGCTGAACATAATTCTAAAATAAAATACTGGCAAAAAGAGGTGAGATTATTACCGTTTAGTTAAATATAACTTGAAAATATCCTTTATGGGGGCCGGCCCCGTGGCCGAGTGGTTAAGTTCACAGGCTCAGCTGCAGTGGCCCAGGGTTTTTGCTGGTTCAGATCCTGGGCCCCCGGACACAGCACCACTCATCAAGCCACGCTGAGGCAGCGTCCCGCATGCCATAACTAGAAGGACCCAGAAGTAAAAATACACAATTATGTACCTGGGGGTTAAAATATTCTTTATGAAAAAGGGTTGGGGTTTTTGTTTTATGTGTGTTTTTAAGGTACAGTGTGATTCTTAATTCCATGATATACTCACTTCTCAAATGTATAGGAAACAATAATATAATTATTATATAGAAGAACCTGAGTAATGCTTAGAATTAGTCAACATTTTCACCCCAGGGCTGACTTGGCGATTTTAACAAAAAGGCTGTATGAGCACTTTGGAACCCCAAAACTATTTTTCTTGAAGTCTTTTGAAAATCAGTTGATACACAAATTAGTCACAACTCCTTATTGTATGTTGTTTTAATAGGTAGGTAATTTGTCATATTGTTGATTTTTTTTTTTTAAACGTTAATTTTAGTAGTGTGCCTTCCCTAACTCTCACCTAAATTGAACTTTTAGATTTCAAAAATATCATTGCACCCCATAGAAAATAATACTGTTGAAGAGATTTTGGTTCTAAGCCCAGAGGATCTCGAAGCAATCAAGAATCCAGATTCTATAACAAATCAAATTGCACTTTTGGAAGCCCAGTGTCATGAAATGAAGCCAAACCTTGGTGCCATTGCAGAGTATAAAAAGAAGGTATGAACGAACTATTAATGTATAATAGTCGGGAGTTCTTTTTAGTCTTTGGCTTACATTGCAACCTTTAATTTTAAATAATTAGCAATGTTGATTTTCATCTCAAATTTCTAACTTGAGATGTTTATCTCATGATAATATTCTTTTCATAGGAAGAATTATATTTACAACGAGTAGCAGAATTGGACAAAATTACTTGTGAGAGAGATCATTTTAGACAGGCATATGAAGATCTTCGGAAGCAAAGGCTTAATGAATTCATGGCAGGTTTTTACATAATAACAAATAAATTAAAGGAAAATTACCAGATGCTTACTTTGGGAGGTGACGCTGAACTGGAGCTTGTAGACAGCTTGGATCCTTTCTCTGAAGGCATCATGTTCAGGTTTGTAATTCTACTGAGTTTTGGAACCTCCTCTACTTACGTCTCTCTACATACTCTCCAATCTCTCAGTATTTTTTAGGTGTGGGATTTGAAGGTTATATCTACAACTTGTTTTATTTGATGATAAATACTACTTTGTTTGCATATTGGCAGTTTGCCACATAAATTCTGGACAAACAGCAAATATTGAATTTTACACACAATTTTTCTAATTCACCTTGTTTTAAAATTTTCAAGCCACTTCAGTTTAACATTAGGATTTGAAAATTGCAAAGTGAAAAACTGCGTTGTAAACAGGGAAAAATAGCAAGAAATACTTACTAGCCTGCTGTTTAAATCTTAAAATTTTGGTAGGCGTCCATATGTGTTCATCCTCCAATAACATTTTTATAAAATAACCCAACAAGAGTTTCAATTTGTGAAAAGCCAGTTAGAGATTCCTGAGGAAGGTAGTAGAAGCCAGTTATGGAAAACAGATCATGAAGTCTTAACTTTGGCTTTACAAGTAATTTGACTAATAAGAGATTTTCTTAATTATTTCAGTGTTCGACCACCTAAGAAAAGCTGGAAGAAGATCTTCAACCTTTCAGGAGGAGAGAAAACGCTTAGTTCATTGGCTCTAGTGTTTGCTCTTCACCACTACAAACCCACTCCCCTGTACTTCATGGATGAGATTGATGCGGCCCTTGATTTTAAAAATGTGTCCATTGTTGCATTTTATATATATGTAAGTAATCATTTACAGGTTTCCATTCTAAAAATTTTGTGAGTCCCTATACATTACACATGGAATTGTTTGACTTAGTTTCCTTCTTTTGAGCTTTTTGCCTGTTCTCTTAATTCCATGTCGTATGATATCAAAGGAGACCAAGTCCTTTTTTTGAACCGAATATTTCCAATTTGGACAAGTAAAATATAAATTAGCAATGTAAATTACTAGATGAAACACAGCTAGAATCTCATCTCCTGCCTAGATCTTTTTTCCACTAGAAGACTTCTATGCAACTTTGCTTCCAAAAATACCCAAATTCTTCTCAAACCCAAATACTGTTTCATGAATTATCCATGCCATCATTCTTACACAAGTTAATTATCAATGTAATGTTGAATTTATTGCCCAAAAACTATTTCAGGGAAGTAAAGCTTAGATGTTTATTATATGATTTACCTGTTATTACTTAATGTTTCTTATTTCTTTCTTTTTAGGAACAAACAAAAAATGCCCAGTTCATAATAATTTCTCTTCGAAATAATATGTTTGAGATTTCGGATAGACTTATTGGAATTTACAAGACATACAATATAACAAAAAGTGTTGCAGTAAACCCAAAAGAAATTGCATCTAAAGGACCTTATTAAACTTGTTTTATTGGACTTCTCAAATTGAATCAACATAGATTCAGTGTATTGTATTACTGATTTTCTATTTGTAAAAGATTATAAATTTAAAAATTATATAAAATGTATAAGATAAATACTCCTGATCATATAATTGGATTCTATTTTATGCTGTTAAGAGACATATTACAAGTCTAATAAAATATTCTCTCCATCTGCTTCTAGGAAATTCTAAAAATCTGACAACTTTGTAAATGGCAGAGTGTGGAGAAAATTAAGATGCCGGGTGGGGAGGCCGGCCCCATGGCCGAGTGGTTAAATTCGCACACTCCGCTTTGGCAGCCCAGGGTTTCACCAGTTTGAATCCTGGGCACAGACATGGCACCACTCATCGAGCCATGCTGAGGTGGCGTCCCACGTGCCACAACTAGAAGGACACACAACTAAAAATACACAAGTGTGTGCCATGGGACTTTGGGGAGAAAAAGGAAAAATAAAATCTTAAAAGAAAAAAAAAAGATGCCGGGTGGGTCAGGTGACTTACTGTTAGTCCCAAATTGCTACCGGCAGAGTTAAAAGTCTGTTAGTTGATGAACAGTGAAGTTCCAAACTAGATCGTCTTGTCAAGATGCAGCATACCCTCGTGAACCTTTGACCTACACAGGAAAAGCCTGCCAACTATTATTGTATAAATTCTTAAGGTAATTCCACTTAATTTGCTAATTTAGACGACCATCATATTTATTACTCAGATACTAGGAACAATTTCTTTGTAACCAGTCATTCTGAAATATAAGGATGAGAATTTAACTATCTTATGTTATTCTAAAACTTGATGTGTGTATTTAAAACACTCGCAAGAGGGCCAGCAAACAGACAATGTCTAAATATGACTAGAATATCTCATAAAGTTGAATAGGAAAAATACTCTAAGAAAATCACTGTAGGAGCTGACCTGGTGGTGCAGTGGTTAAGTGCACATGTTCCACTTTGGCAGCCCCAGGGTTCACCAGTTCAGATCCCAGGTGCAGACATGGCACCGCTATCAGGCCATGCTGTGGTGGGCATCCCACATATAAAGTAGAGGAAGATGGGCACGGGTGTTAGCTCAGGGCCAGTCTTCCTCAGCAAAAAGAGGAGGATTGGCAGCAGTTAGCTCAGGGCTAATCTTCCTCAAAAGAAAAACGAAAAACACTATATACTAAAATACCATATACTTATACTAAAAATACTAAAAGAAAAAACACTAGTTACTTCATTGAAAGAATGAAGTATATAGGGGTTAACTTCTACTATAAATGGAAATAAATATGAAATACTGTTTGCCTATCAAATTGTCAGGGTTTTGTTTTTGTTTGGGTTTTTTTTTACACTACACTTGTATTAGCTCAAGAATATTATAATACTATTGGAAATAAGTTGGCAACCACTTGGTTTTCAGAAGGAATTTTAGTATTGAACTAAAAGTGTTTGCCCTAGCTATTCAATTTCCAGATATTGATCCTGAAGGAATTAAGGGTTAGCTTGTTACTCAGTAGACCATTGCTTAGGTACTAAAAATCCAACAGACAGTTTTATCATATAACATAGTCATTAAAAGTGTGAACACATGAGCATGGACGTAAAGCAAGATCTGAAACTCAAGTATGGGCATTTGTTTTAAATCAAGATTGTATAAGGAAAGTGGAACTGGAAGAAGCTATAATGAAGTGCTTTTTCATTGGTTGAGAGTAGAGATGAATGGAACTTAATACTTTTATTACATTTTAATAACCAGTGGAGTAGCAGCGCTTAGTATGAAGTTTTAAAGAGTTAAAATACATAATACCCATAACCTACATGAAAATTCCAAGCTGCCACTCCTGAGTTTGAGCTCCCTATGAAGCCACTCAATACAAATAAAATATCAAAATGAGTTTATTAAAATATATACTTTTGTTATACAGAAAACAAAAATATTTCAAGATTATATACTTTAAATTCTACAATCTCATCTCGGTAAAAATTTTTTTAAAAAACAGCATTTATAAGAATCAGTTATTTGTTTACTATATTCATGCACACTACATAAAATTCATCAAAAAATAAAGTTTTGTCTACTAAAAAGTTAGAAAATATGTCAAACCTAAAAAATTAATAGGCATATGCTTCAATTTTTAGCTACAGATGATTCTTAGACATGAACAGAAGGCCTGCTTTAATAAAACTCTCGGCTTATTTAAATCCTTGAAAGGCTGCATGACAGCATGAACTCTGGAAAGAATACACTGGGTCTCCCATATACTAGCTCTATGGCTTTGGGCAAATTACTTTTGTGTCTCTTTTGTCTTGTACAAAAGTAGCAGTTAATACCTACTTCAGAAGTGTGAGATTAAGTGCTTGACAGCTAACACACATTTCACTACTTACTAGTATTTACCTGTATTCCAAAAGTCCCTGGCATTTTCGTGTTGTGACTAATACTTAAATCAGTGCAACTTTGGTCTAAAGTTAACGTGTATTTGTATTTCTCTCATCTCAGTAGCTGAATGTATATTTTCCCTATCTCCATTACACCCTCCAGATGTTCTTGGCCCCCATACAATACAGTCTTGTGCCACGTAACGATGTTTCCATTCATGACTGACTGCATATATGACGGTGGTCCCATAAGATTAGTGCCATATAGCCGAGGTGTGTAGTAGGCTATACTATCTGTTTGCATTGGTGTTTGCAGAAGGACAAAATTGCCTAACGAAGCATTTCTCAAAATGTATCTCTGCCGTTAAGTGATGCATGACTACGTTAATTGTGCTAATTTGTGCTAGGGATATTCTGGTTCTGGTCACAAACTGACAACACAGCCGGCTGTCTTAACATTCAGACTTGTTCTTCGCAGATAAGACCTTAGGAATATTTTGGAACTAGTGCCCTGAACACAGCCATATGAATTCATTAGAATTTACATGTAATCTGTAGGACCAGGAGCATTCCCTAATCTGACCTGGAAAGTCTTTTAAATTAGGTAAAGCACCTAGAGGTGTGATCCAAGAGCAATAGCCAGTTTGGAATTTCTGGAAAGCAAACGAGGTTATATTTGGGTTAGGGTTGTGTGGACAGAAGGGCCAAAACTACAACAAACACTCCAATTCCAGTCCCTGCTAATAATAAGGGAATTATCAAAGGGATCTGACTTAATAGCTAGGTAGGCTCCCTTTTAAGCAAAATTCAAGGAAATAAGATTAAAATTATTGCTATTTTGGCATTAGCATAAGGGAATGTTTGGCAGAAAATTTAAGATAATTTTTTAAGACAAATATAATGAACATGAGTCATCTAAATCTGATGATGAAATATATCAACAATGATTCCATTTTGTAACATTTTAGTTTTTATCCAAGAACTGATTTGACAAGACTTAAAACACTACACAAATTCTAATACAATCCTAAAACAATTTACACAAACCACAGAATATGACAAGTATTAGAAAATGTTGCTGTTCTGTATCTGATAAACATTTTAGGGCTCGCAAATCTTATCTGAAACAATGTGTGGATCAGGTGTGTTTGATGAAAAGCATCTTTAAGCAGTCTTTTATCACTTTTAGACTCTGCTGCTTGAATTTAAAACCTCTTCTCACCATCTCACCCATTCAAAAGCTTCCAGCCACATCAAAATAAAGGCGTATGCACTTCCAGAATTTTGCCATCTTTGAATCCAAAAGCTACATAATATATAAAGAACTGCAAAGTCAGCCACTACAGTATAGGATAATGTTCAAAGACGGTATTGGTACAAGAATGCTTAAATGTCACCACCATAGTAAGTAAACCTCAAGCCAATGAGATCATGCATTAATATGCAAGGAATTACTACATTTTATTCTAGTTTTCAGATGTCTGAAAACTAGAGACATTCTGCCTCATTTCTAACTTTGACACATTATTTCTATCCAACAGCAGCATGAAAGGCTTAACATATTTGTGTGTTGCAACTCTAGTAAGTTTAGTTTGCTGTTTTATTTATCCACGCTACCCCTAGTTCTCCATTTAGCCATGGTTATCAGTCTCTGCTGTACAGAATAAGCCTATTTAAACAATTCAGACTTGAATTTTCAATGAGAAGCTATTTTCCACATGAATTCCTTCAGTAAATATAAAGAGTGACATAGTATATTCTTTAAATCATGAAGATTGTTAGATAAACTTTGGTAAACAGACAGAGAGACTTCAGAAAAACATATTGAAGTGATTTCATTTAAAAAGGTTATTATGTGTTGGTTAAAAAAGAGGATCAACATCAATATCAGTGAAATCAGTGTAACTATAACAATGTTTAGAATCTTAAAAAATTCAACTTCTCTTTCATCCTTATCAGACCAGGAACATGACATCCTTTTTGAAGAAATTTTCATTTCAGGAATGAGAAGTTTCTTGATTTGTCCAATTTCCGTTCTGCTCCAATCTTCTTTCAATACTTGGCTTACTCGAGGATAAATTTCAACAGGCTGGAGCTCAGGAAGTGGTCTTCGTTTCAAGGTCTGCACACGTTGGCGGACATCATCAACTTTTTCAAGAAATTTAAGTGGCGACTCTTCTTGTAAAGATGTTGTCAATGTCATTAATTCAAGCTGCTGCTCTCTGATGTTTTTCATTCTTTCAATTTGTGGAGTATATTCTTGATTAATCAGATTGCCAACATTGCAGAGAGCACTGAGAAATTTTTTTTTTTTCTGTTCTAATGTATCACTAAGCTCCTTAAAATACTGGAGAATAACTTCCTTATCACCTTGGACCACTTTCTCCGAATGAGATTTTTGTTCTTCCAGCTTTTCAATAAGACAAGTAAGATCTGTCCAGTGTGTGTCAGTTAACTGTTCGAGCAGTTTTTGAGGAGTGTCCTTTTCCTTCAGATAGGCACTCTGAAGATCATCTATAGGATGACCATGGTGCTGACCTATCGTAAGGCAATGACCACATACCAATTTTTTATCTAGTAGACAGTAAACATTTAATGGTTGCCTATAATGTTCAGGGCAGGTGATGATGTCTGGATGGTCTTCCTGCTGGTACTTTTCAATAATAGCTCTTAATGCAAAATTAACAGGTAAAGATTCAATGCCAGTTGGAGCAATTTCAATAATACTTCTGCAATTAGGGCATTTGAGTGGAATTCGTAAAGGTCTCCATATATAAAAGTTACCAGATGCCTGAAGAACGTTTTCTAAGCAGTTTCTACAAAATGTATGAGAGCATGGGAGTACACGAGGATCTTCAAAAATACTGTAGCAAATAGGACACGTTAACTCATCCTCAAAATTGTGCATTTCCTGTCAAGAGAAAAAAGTATTTTAAGTCTACATATAACAAAGACACCTGCACATACTGTGTAAAGTTTTAGGAGTCAACCTCCAAACTGTTACTACATTGTGCTTGTCACTTAAGAGGATAATTAAGGTATTTACTAAGATTTTTTAAATGTAGCTTTCTAAGTAATGCAATTCCTAATATATAATATTGAATATTTGATCATCTTTAAGAGCTTGTTTACTTTGGGACAAAATTCATGCTAAACAAAATTCTAATTTATTCATAGTAAAATGTTTCAAATTAAAAAGTTAAGTTTCTTTCTATGTAATGAAGACTAAGAAAAATTCAAAGTGTTCTATTGAAGTCTACTTAATGATTGTAACTATTCTGTGCAACTCTTCACATGTTTAGATGCTCAAATCAAAACTCTACACAAATAATGAATAGGCAAGACTCAAGATATTTTTATTAAATAAATTAGGCTTAGCAAAATTATATTCTTTAATTCAAAAGAAGGATTCATGCTCCCAGTTGGCTCAACCATAATTTCTAAAAGCAAGTTATTAAATTTCTCTAGTAATTGTTGCTATAAATTTCTTAGCTTCTTGAATTGGAATACTAGTGTGCTTAAAGGCCAGGATCAGCACAGTGTAGCATTCTAAAGTAATAATTTTAATTTGAAGATTTGCATTAAGTCCTTCCGCTAAAACTCAGTTTGAAAGATGAAGTGTTGATTGTGATAACTACAGCATTAGTGGTAAAGAACACCATTAGTCATCTTTCCTTCATGTAGAAATCCAGCAACAGTTCAGAGACTCTGTGACACAAGTGAACTTGACCTCTTGGCAAGCTATTATTGACATTTCCCGCAAGAGAAGCCCTACCCGCTCTTAGAGTCCGCCTTTGTGCCTAACCTCAACACACACCTTACTTGGCCCTGGCAGAGAAGAATCAACTTCCACCACTGTTTAAAAGAACCTTACAAAGCAAAACAAAAAGCTCAAGTGCCCTTCATGTAAAATATAGAAGTTTCCAGATCTTCCTCTATAAAACTAAGCTTTAAGATAAACGTTTGAGAAAAGACCTACAAATAACTAATTGTCCTTTTAATAAACATAAAAACTCCTTTAGACTTTTTAGCTCGATGCTCCTTATCTTCATTTGCAAAAGCAAACTCTTCGTCACCCTTCAAGTCTCAATTTGAGCCCCGCCGCCTCCCCAGATTAGGCCCCCTATTAATCTGCGCCTCTACTGCAGAGCACTTAACTGGATTTTATTTAAAAGAATTGTGTAGTATTTTTCTATACATTAGAATGTGTTAGCCTGCAATAAGGACAGGAATTGTGTCTAAGTATATAACTTGACACACGGTACGCATTCACTCGATACTGGTTGCATAAACAATGCTCCTTAAGAGACCAAGGTTAATAAAATATCAGATTAGTTTTGTTTTTTTTGAAATAGCAAAATCTCTACTTAGCTTAAGAAAAGCTATAAACAGGAGAGTTATCAGAAAATACTCCATTCAGACTGACAGTATTCAGAACCCTAATGAGCCAAGATTGGTCAGATAGAGGCTAAGCTTGAAATGTACAGCATACCAGGCAACAGCAGTAATTGGGCGGCAGCTTAGATGACATTCATTGCACATAAATGCAAGTGAATGCATGTTGGAAAGACTTTACATAATGAGCCCTTAAAACAGAATCCAACCTTTCCCTCTGAAGCTTCTCTCCCAAGTCCTGTTCTCAAAAAGGTAGAAAACATTGCCTCCGAGAACCCATTTACCCATGTAGGACCCCAAAAGCTCAACTTTCTTTAGAATGAAGATATTCACCACAAGATTGTAAAGAAAACGTCATCTCCTAAGCCTATATAAAATGGAAGCAACTATCACGGTCTCAAAAACTACTCCCATAGTATGCGCAATTTTTTTTTCTTTTTTTTTTTAAAGATTTTATTTTTTTCCTTTTTCTCCCCAAAGCCCCCCGGTACATAGTTGTATATTCTTTGTTGTGGGTCCTTCTAGTTGTGGCATGTGGGACGCTGCCTCAGCGTGGTCTGATGAGCAGTGCCATGTCCACGCCCAGGATTCGAACCAACGAAACACTGGGCCGCCTGCAGCGGAGCGCGCGAACTTAACCACTCAGCCACGGGGCCAGCCCCAGTATGTGCAATTTTTAATAAAATTTGATCAGAAACTTTTGTTTAACTTGAAGATACAGAAATCAAACTCTACTCTGACTACCCTCATCTTGCTGATTTGTTAAAGTGATTTTAGGGCTGGCCCGGTGGCACAGCGGTTAAGTGCACACATTCCACTTTGGCGGCCCGGGGTTCGCCGGTTTGGATCCTGGGTGTGGACATGGCACGGCTCATCAAGCCATGCTGAGGTGGCATCCCACATGCCACAACTAAAAAAATACACAGCTATGTACCTGGGGACTTTGGGGAGAAAAAGGAAAACTAAAATCTTTAAAAAAAAAAAAAGTAAAATAAAAGTAACCCATGTAAAATGTTACTCTCCTCCAATGACTACTACAAGCCCAAGTAAATTGAAAACTTAGCTCAAGACTTTCTGCTTCCTTTGTAAGTCACTGAGATATAGGAATATAAAAACTAAATATTTTCAGAACGAAACCTGAGGGTAAATCATCTACTTGTAAATCACTTCACAAATTTCCTGTGATTAAGTGTGAAGAACACACTCCTGAACTTCCGAACTTTTTATGCAGTTTCTCCAGAGGGCTGACTTCCTGTGGAGCGTCCAGTGCTGAACCAGCACGCCACGGATGGTCAGCGCTGACAACAGACGCGGAGAATGAAGCAGGACCGACATGTCGTACCCATTCTCCCATGTACACCATTTTTTAGGTTTTAACTCACTAATGTGTTACTGCCTTTCATCTCTAAACATCAATGGTTATAAAATATTACATCTTACAACTCCTGAAGAGAAATTACACTGCCCACATCACAGCGTTGGACGGCTTGCTCTTGGATTTAGACTGAGTCAGCTGTAAGTCTGGGAAAATTCAAAAGGTGCCACCACCCAGACTGGAGCTCACATCTTTGTGGCCCTGACTGATAAAAAGCACATTTCACAAAAGTCAAGACTTACTTTAGAAATACTACAATTGTGCTACATATATACACATAGGGCAAGATTTTTAAAATACTGTTGTACATATAAATATAGAAAAATAATGAAGGATCACCATAACTCTTTCAACTTGAAATAAAGAAAAATCCCAAGGTCAGACGTGATTTTAACTGTGCCCGTTTGTACTATTTTCCCACATTTTGACATCAACCTGTTTCCCCAAACCAAAAAAGAAACTACTAATGCAACTTAACAAGGAACTCAAGTGAGAAGTTAAGGTTTTCATTGATTTTTTTATACTTTTCAAAGTGAAAATACAGCTGGTGGAAAACGTTCAGCAATATGTTTGCTCAAAGGCAATGTTAAAACAAACATTACCTAAAAGCCAAATTTCACTTTGCCAGACTAGTTAAATCTTGATACCTTACTTCAAAGGCTAGCTACTTGCTCATTAAAAAAGAATGCACATCAATATGTAAATACGTAATAAAAAGGTGTCCGGATAACTTAATGAATGCAATCTGCAGATTTGTATGGATAAAATGATACCACGTGTGTATGAAGATGTCAACATACCTGTCAGATTTCTAGAAGAGTACACAAGAGCTAACGACCTTTAAGGAAAGCTCAGAAGAGGGAGGAGTTTTTCACTTTATGCTCCTTCTATATGGTTTGAATTTTACACACCACCAATATCTATCTTTTTGCAAAAGACTTAAAAATTTCACTTACAGTTTAAATCATACACTCAGTAAAAGTTCACTGACAATTTCTTTCATATTCACTTAATCTCCCAGAGCTTACCTACTTTGATGATCTTCTGGCTTGGAGACGGAATACACTTTATCTTCTCCAGCTTTTTCAGATTCTTTTATTCTAAAACTAAAACAGTTTTAAAGTTTCAGATTTACATTCTCAAGAAATACATTAACTACGGCATCCCAGGAATGGTTACTCCACTGCCTTTGATGTTCACCTTCTCTGCCTCAGGCGTTTTGAGAAAAGCAGCGACAAATATCAACAGTTGTTGGAGCAGCAGGAGAGGTGTCACTCGTACCTTGAAGATCCCAACAATTCTGTGACCAGATCACTCGTCACAAAGGACCTCTTTCCGCAGCGTCGTTATCTCATGAGCTCTCGAAAACACTCGTCAACAACGGTGACGAGGGGCCCAACATTCACGCTCATTTCAATCGCTTAAAGTTAACTGGAGGACAAGACGCACCCCCGGGAGGGACACATTTTGCCAGTTTGAAGTGATAAATGTTCATTTAGGTCATTCCCATCCAAACGTCTGCCCATCCCCGTCCCGCCCCTGAAATGCTGGGGGACCCTGGGCCCGTTCTGCCCGAGGCCTCAGGACCGCGGCTCGGCCGTGAGACACGGGCGACCGCCCCTCCTCCCCTCCGCCGGTCCTCCCCTCCGCCCGTCCTCCCCTCCGCCCGTCCTCCCCTCCTCCTCTCCTCCCCTCCTCCCCTCCTCCCCTCAGCCCTCCCGAGGCGCCTGCCCCGCCGCCCCCGGACGGCCAGCTGCCCGCAGGGACCACGGCGCCTGTGCGGCCGGGCGCGCGCGGGGCCCCTCCGCTGGGCAGCGAGCCCTCGACTCCCGCATCGCAGCCAGCGGGCCGGCGCCGCCCCCGGGACCAGGCCCCGCTCCTCGGACTCACCGCTCGACTGGCGCCCAGGCCGACCAAGCGCCGGCCTCCAGGGACGCCGAGACCCCGGCGCCGCGCACTCCGCCCTCGGGCCGGCAGGTGCTCAGGCGGGCGGGGCCTCGCGGACCCGACGGCGCAGGCGC
The DNA here is from genome assembly GCF_021613505.1 of Equus quagga. Lineage (NCBI taxonomy): Eukaryota > Metazoa > Chordata > Mammalia > Perissodactyla > Equidae > Equus > Equus quagga. Next base: position 61,179,251 of record NC_060270.1, read on the forward strand.
AGTCTCCGCGCAACATTCAACTGCGCAAGCGCCGGCCAATGGGAAAGCGCGGGGCCGCCGTTCGAAAGTAAACGGCCGGCGGCGCCCGCCGGGGCGGGGTCGAGGCTCCGGCAGCTCCGTGCGCCTGCGCTCTGCGAGCCCGCCCCTCTGGGAGCCGGGGCGCGCGGCCGGGGTGGGTGGGCGCGGAGGCGCTTCTGGCGGCGGCTCCCCGGCCGGGCTCACGGTGGGGCGGTGATGGCGCAGTGACCCGGGAGAGGCGAGCCTGGCGGCGGAGCCCCCCGGGGCGAAGACGCGTCGGACCCCTTGAGCGGCGCCGGGCTCCGGCCCTGGCCCTGGCGCGCAGCGACGCCGTGGGCCGCCGCCTGCGGGAGCCTCCGCGCCGGCCCGAGAGCTGCGGACGGCCGGGGCCGCCGAGCCGGCGCGGACGAGCCCCGCACCCGCTCCGGACCTGCCGTTCGCGCTCCACCCGGGGCCTGTGTCCCCTCGGGGCCCTTGGAGTCAGAAGGCGGTTCTGTAGTCCTTTTCCCGTTCTTTCTTGAGAACCTTCCTCCCTCCCTGGCCCTGGACGCTCTGTCACTGCGGCCTCTCCTCCCTGGACCCTGCGGCCCCCTGACGCCAGGCAAGTGGCCGAGAGCCATGGGCCACGCAAACCAGAGGGTCAGGCCGGCCCCGAGGCTGAGCTACGGCACACGGGGAGCGCGGGGTGACAGGGCGGCCCTGGGCCGTAGACTCAGCTTCTGGAACACGGAACTGTAGGGGAGGAAGACATTGCATCTACCCACTCTGGGTCCTTCTGGCCGGCTGCAAATTAAATGCACATGAGACAGAATAACAGGAGAAAATTAAACAAAGCTTTATAACATGCATTCATGGGAGAGGCCCAGGCAAACTGAGCAACTCGCCAAAATGGCTGAAGCCACCACCTTAAGTATCATCTTCAGCTGAAGACAAAAGAGGATGTTGGGTGTGGGGAGGCCAGTTATGAGAGATGGCCAGAGAAGCACAGTACACAAGAGCCAGGTTATTATGCAGGTTTAAGTCCTTGCCTTCCACATTGATAACAGTTTTAAGAGATAAGGTCATCCCCCCTTCTTCCTGGTACAGAGAGGGAGACACCTTTACAGATGGAGATTTCCTTTACAATGTGTCTCTTACAAAGGGTAACTCCTACTTTTCAGAGCTTCTGTCATGTTGTTACTGAACCAGGTTTGCTTGTACCCACGGTCCAGAAAGCCAAACACCAAGACGATGAGATTGCAGCAGAGAGAGGGTTTACTCACAAGGCAGCCACAGGACGAAGCGAGAGCCCGAGTCTCAAATCTGCTTCCCTGAAAATAGGGACTCAGGGATGTTTATGGGTTAGGGAGCAAGGTGGTCTGAAATGTGGAGATGGGTGACTGGAGGTGAGGAGAGGTGAGGGAATTGATGGTCTGCACAAGTGTAGTCAGACTCCACGCCTCTTCGTAGGACCCATGTTCACAAAATGGCAGTGCTAGCATGACCTGAGGGTGCAGTTTTTAGCCTCTTGACATCAAAAGGTTGCAGATTGGACATCTGCGTGGGCCCAGTTGATGAGTTAGTGGTCTCTACTGGCCTGGAGTGAAGGAGGTGTCCTAATTCCTGAAAAACAGCTCACACACCCATTACCGTGGTGACCCAGGCTCCAGGGAGATGTTATCTGAGGAGCCTGGTGGCAGTCAGATAGCATATTGCCTAAACAGCACAGTTAACAATGGGCGGGTTAAACAGCTAAAAGCTATCATCAGTAATTGCAAAAAAGGAAAAGACTTTAGTAACTACTTAATCGTCAGTGGCTGTTGCTGGTTTCAGTGTCAGCAGTTTTTAAAAGTAATCAGGACAAAATAATCATGCCACAGAGACACATTTTGGGGTGGCCAATTCCAATCCCCCACAGTCCCGCCTTTGAAACTTTAAGAAGTTTCATGGTCCAGAAGCTGAGTGGTACATTGTTTCATCTCACTGAACACATTTCTTAGTCCTGGTGATAGATCAGTCCAGTTAAATTCATTTTAGAATGTGGTGATGCAGGTGGGCTCCCAAAGTTAGGCCTATATTGTGGAAACAAGCACTCAGGTTTTTTTGTTTGTTTGTGTTTTTTTTTTTTGAGGAAGATTAGCCCTGAACTAACATCTGCTGCCAATCGTCCTCTTTTTGCTAAGGAAGACTGACCCTGAGCTAACATCTGTGCCCATCTTCCTCTACTTTATATGTGGGATGCCTACCACAGCATGGCCTGCCAAGCAGTGCCATGTCCGCACCCGGGATCTGAACTGGTGAACCCCAGGCCACCAAAGAGGAACGTGCAAACTTAACTGCTGTGCCACCAGGCCAGCCCCCAGCAGTCAGGTATCTAATAAGAAGTATTTCTATGGAATTAAAAAGAAAAAAAACAAGGTTAACAGTTGGAGCAAGTTATAAACCAGTTCCTGAGCCCAGGGGGCAGCCAGTCAAGATTTCTAGATTTCTAGATGTCAGAGTCAAAGCACCTTTTGCAGCCTGAGACACCTCTGATGATGTCATCAGGTGTTCAAGTATCTTTCTGAGTGGTTTACAGTTTACACAGCAACAGACATGTATCTCTGTTAAGTTTATATCAAGTTGTTCAGCTTCAGTTTGCAAGGCTTCAGGGAAAAGGGCACATTTAGTTCTCAATGATTCCAAATGAAAATGATGGAAAAAATTGAGAACATTAGTTTGGAGATTTGTAGCCAGATATTTCAGGAGACTAGAAGTATTCAGGATCCAGTCCACTTCACAGGTAGAAAACAAAAACCTCAAAGACAATTAACAGAACTAGGATCTAATATCCACAAATATGTATTATGGTTTTTTACTGAAACGTAATTATTCTCTCTAAAATCACCCTCATTTTTACCAAAGATAGCCAAATTAAGACTAACTGTTTTACAAAATGAGTTTAGTTTCAATAAACTTGGCCCAATTATTTACATAAGTACAGCAAGAATAGCCATTGATCATATGGGCTCTTGTAAATCTGCTTTCCTGGAACTTTTTATATGGAATCTCAGATTGAACTTTAAAGGCCTCTCAAGGCCAAGAAAGTCAAGCTAACGATTTGTCATCAGCTCTTGCTTGCAATACCTTAGATTTGGGTGAATTCCTCTCTTCTCTTGAGGTTCCCCAAAATATTTCAAGGTACCAGGTACCTGCCAGATAAGAGACCTTCCTTACTTACCTGGGGTAGGGTTGCTAGGAAACAAGGTACTAGGCCAATATTTCCAAGCGGCTTTATTCCATAAAGTCCAATCATTGTTTCTCAAAAGCTGTCTGGTCACATCTAGGTCGATGCCTATGTCTCTCAAATATGAAATTCCAGTCAAAGTTTTGGTAAGATAACCAGTGTTTCCAATTGTGTCCTGTTATAAGGAGAACAGATTCTTATTGAACTTATGCAAACAACTATATTGTCATGCAAATAACAATACTTAGTAAGAGTTTCCAAATTCTAGAGGGATCAGGTAGGGAGAAAAAGTAAATGTTTCAATTTTGTTTACAAAAGTATAATTTACCAAATTGCTATAAGTCATAGTTAGATTAAGAGAAAAACTTTTCCTTAAATCTGAAAAAACACCAAAACACTTTAAAAAATGAACAATATTTTAAACAAAAAAATCATAAAATTATAATCATCCTTATCAGTTCATTCAGTCCTGTGTAATTGATTTTTTTTATCTTAATCTTCTGTTAGCAATTCTATGGGGTCATCAGTTTCTCTGTTAGAATTCTGTAATTTTTTAACCAGTTCAGTTTTATAATCTGAAAGTTTATCAGAAAGCTGCATTCTAGAGTAAATGTCAGAGTTCTTTCCATGAATCTCTCTGAAGATGAAACATATTTGCAAAAGCTTCAGAGTAAAACAATAACTGTCTGTAAATGGCAAAAGACTCAAGAGCAATTGACAAAGAAACTTGGTTATTTCTGTGACATACAAGACTTTAAGATAATAATTTGAATTATGGCTGACAGCCTGGACAGATCAGAATTTTAGAAATGTTAGATAATTTCTAAAACTCCTATATCAATACCATTTACCCACATAATACCATAGGCCCCTTTGAAACAATGTTTAGTTATTCATTTAACCATAGTGACAATAAAGGTTTTTGGGTAAATCTGGAAGATTAAATAGCTGTAAGACATTAGCTCCTGTGAATAAAGACTTAATAAACAACACAGGAAATTTATTTTGATAAAACATAAAATCCATACCCATGTGCTACACTACTTAAAGAAAGAACTTCCCATAGTCTCTTCACCAAGAGCAGGCCAGAAGTTCGGGAAAATTATCCTCTGAGAGAAAACCAAATTTTCATTTTTGCACCAGCTTATTTTTAACATTAAAACATTCACTTAATTGGATTTACTTTAATCTTAGTCAACATGACCAGCATAAAACTCCTTTCAGAATTTCTCCTTCACAAACCTTCTGCAACTTTCTTTTTACATTCAGAATTTGTCCCTTGCTTCTTCTCTTTTAGTACTTTAGGACAAATTTACCTTTCTTAATAAACCAAAATATTTCCTTTTTTTTTTTTTTGAGGAAGATTAGCCCAGAGCTAACTGCTGCCAATCCTCCTCTTTTTGCTGAGGAAGACTGGCCCTGAGCTAACATCCATGTCCATCTTCCTCTACTTTATACGTGGGACGCCTACCACAGCATGGCTTGACAAGCAGTGCCATGTCTGCACCCGGGATCCAAACCGGCGAACCCCCAGCTGCAGAAATGTAACATGTGCACTTAACTGCACCACCAGGCCAGCCCTATTTCCATTCTTTATACCTTCTTTACTGAAAACTTACATCTTACTTTCCTGGAATACAAATGTTTTCCTCATTAATTTCTAGTAGCTTTAATCACATATTAGAATTTTTAACCCTTAGAAACCTTAATTTTTAAGTAAAGACTAAGTTGAAAGACATGTAAGCAATTATAAACTTTCTCTTACATTAGCATTCTGTGGCTTGGCGAGTTTATAAATACTTTTTTATAATTTTAGAAACATGTTACTTTATAGTACAATCTTTCATTAAAACACAAGACATGTTTACCAATAGACCCAAGCACCTTTTAGTTTTTCTGTAATAAGCCTAAAGTAGATAAACTTACATTTAATAATTAAAGTCTAATATCTTATCTTATTTGGAAATGATCTAGATACTCAATGAATTTTATCATTTAAATTAACCTAGCAAAACTTCAAAGTTTCAAGTTACCAAAGAGATTTTGAAAGTTATTTTAAATACACATGTCATAACAAAATTATTGTTAAAAATTCACTTAACACTCTTATCTTTTCTACGTCTACTTAGTTTACCTGTTTCCAATTATTTAGATTGCTTATAAAGACTTTGAGACATCAGACAAAATCAGCTATCACTTTAAGTTATTACGCTGACAAATTTGTAACAGGGACAACATGAGCTTTTTATTTCTTTTTGTCACCTAGTACCCCCAAGCTGCGTGTTTGCATCATATCCAATGCTGATAAATCTATTTTTTTTTAGTTTTTAAATTCAGGTTATGATAGTTTACAACCTTGTGAAATTTCAGTTGTAATTATCATTTGTCAGTCATCTTATAGGTGCGCCCCTTCACTCTTTGTGCCCACCCTCCACCTCCCTTCCCCCTGGTAACCACTAATCTGTTCTCTTGGACATGTCTATTTTAATCACACCAACAAACTTAAACATGCTTTCATTCACCAAAGATCATTTCATATCATGTTAACTTGAAAGACATGTAAGCATGTACTTTAAGTCAATTAAACAGAGCTCTTGATTTTGGCCAGACTGTCCGGGAGGGAAATGTCACACATATAGACCTATATAGAGACACGCGTAAACACACAGGTAGACACAGAGAGAGAACTGGATTACAGCCTGAATGACAAAAAAAGAGACTGACTCAGCGCTCCAGCTACACCCTTCCAATTGCTTCTTTATATCAGGGAATTTAACTCAAGAGGTGGATCAAAGATTTGTATGTACTGAAACTTTCAGGACAATGTATTACACCTTTAAAAGTGTTCCAATTAGGCAGGGGATGCATACCTCAGTGAGACAACGTCTATCCACACAATGCAGTCTATGATACAATCAGACAAAGAGATACAATTGCTTTACACAAAGCCCATAAATAGATCAGTTTTCTACAAATTTCATCTGAAATCCATCAATTCTTATACCTCTAATCATAGCTTTCATTAGGACTTTATCAATAGGTCTTGATCTTATAATATTGGATAGGGGAAGTATTCCCAAACAGACATTTTAAAACATGCTCAGGCAAAGTTGATATCTGCTGTAACATTCCAACCTTTATAATTTTATCAAGACTTACACTTTTATATTTTCTCAATTCACTTGCAACCTGAGTTAGGGTCTTAAGGCTAGTCATTTTTGTGTGTAGGTTTCCCTTTTAATTTGGCTTTTTCATAGGTACCATTAAAAATTACGATGAGAGCACTCACAAACTTTTTCCCCCAATTTAGAAGTTTTCCCAATTTAAATGATCCATCATCTGGCCACATTGATGAGTAGGATCTTAACAGTGACTCAACCAGTAAGCTTAACCATGGACACAAGAGGCATGCCCAAGAGAGATCCAGAAAGTTCACTCCCAAAAATAGTCTAAGAAAGTAAAGGCCTCCATTGCACAGCAAGCAACGAAGGTCGAGACAACAAAGTCCCCTTATGAAAGCAATTGGGGCCCCTTATGACAAACTCCCCTGAGAGCTGACACAGCCAGACAAAGAGAATGTGTCCTGTGTGGGGACCTGGAATTGGCCACCCCAAGATATGCCTCTTTGGCATCAGGATTATTTGAGGCTGATTGCTTTTGATAAACTGGGACAGGGAAGAAGGCTCTGAGGAGTGGAACTTGCCCTTTGCTAGGACACATTTACATCTGTAAGGTAAATCTCCATCTGTAAAGGTGCCTCCCTCTCTGTACCAGGAAGAAGAAAGGCGATGACCTTCTCTCTAGAAACTCTTAATCAATACCAAAGGCAAGGACTTAAATCTGCATTTTATTGTGCTAGTCTGGTAACCTCCTGGAACTGACTTCCCTCCCCCTCCCAACGCTGGCATTTCTTTAAGGATTAAGCATCTTTCCTTAGGCTAGGAACTGATTGCTGCGCTCACCTGTGACCACCCAGCTCCAGACAATTGACTTGCCTCTGGCTACGCCCACCGAGATAGCAGACCATTACCTGCTGTGTCCATCAAGCGCTGTGCTGACGGGGCAGTCTTGTGACTATTGTGGGAGGGACATTTCAATCACATGTGAAACACCCTGTTTGGGGGTATATAACCACTCTGTGCACCCCACTTCTTCGGTGCCCTTTCTTCCTTCAGGAATAAAGACCCTGGGCCATGGTTCCTCATAAAGCTTTGTTTAATTTTCTCTTGCTATTCTGTCTCATGTGAATTTAATCCGTTCTCCAGCCAGACGAACCCCCATTTGGGAAGAGGAAATGTCTTCCTCCCCTACACCTGGAACCCCAGTCTACTTGACTGGCCACCAAGATGCGTGCCAGTACATGCATCCTCCGATAGCGGAGACCAGAAAGGTCACAAAGCCAAGCTCTCAAGACATAGAACAAAAGAAAAACCTCATCTAATACGCACATTGACAGCTTTAGCTAAGCCTTGGGTCTCTTGGAGCCAGAATAAAACCTAGGAGGGAGGTGCCATGGGGTTGGGGGCCGTGTTTGCTTTACAGAGTGCCTCATTGTTGCACAGACATTTTCTTGAAGTTGGCGGGGGACCTGTGTCATCTACCCCATTCCGTGACCAACTCATCCTTCCACGGGAGACTTAGTGAGGTGGCAAGTGCTCTAATGGCTCTTAACTGCTTGACCTGTGCCCACCAAATCTGTGGCCTTTTTGGCTTCCAAGGTGCCCTTAGCAACAGCTTCCACCTATGCACATATTCCCAGACAACAGGCTTATAGAGATGCCTGTGTCTTATGATAAACACCCAAAAAAGACAGAGACAAGGAAAAGTACTATCTCTGGGAGGAAAAGGATCTACAACCAATGAGTACTCAACCAAATCCCAGAGTCGCTGAGTCCAAGAAGCTAGCCTCACCAAAATTTTCTCCTGCTGATCTAAATTTAGAAAAGCGAAAAACCTCACCACTCTTGCTTCCATTGGCCCCTGATCTGGCTAGGTTCCTTACTCGCCACAAAAGAGGGGCCAAATAACAACTGAAACACTAGGCTTATGGCAAGGAAAAGGTTTTTATTTCAGATGACATCACCTGGGAGATGAGAGTGAGCCCTCAAATTTGTCTCATTTCCTCTCGTCTCCCCGAAAGAAGTGAGATGAGGGCTTTTAAAGGTTTGTGAGGAATGTGGCTGCTTGTGGATGGTGGGGGAGTCAGTGGCCTTGCTGGTCGGAGCTTTCCCACCAGCCTGCATTCAGCTTAGGGAGGAAGAGATGATAAGGAACCCAGGTGGGTGACCTTGGCAGTTTGTCTTCACAGCCCGATAGTGGATTCTGGAGCTGGGGAGTAAGCAGGCAAAGAGTGCTTTGGTTTTAACCCCATATACGCTGGGTTTAATGTAGGGGAACTGATATCAGAGATAGCATCAGAAAGAACTCTTACCTCTTGCTGGCTCTCGTCAGGGGTCCAGGATCTCTGGGCTGCAGCAGTCCAGGAGGGAGCAGTGTCCAGTCAATGAAATTTTATCCTGTCCAAGTTGCCAAACTGTAGGGGAGGAAGACATTTCCTCTACCTGCTCTAGGTCCTTCTGGCTGGGCTGCGAATTAAATTCACATGAGACAGAATAACAGGAGAAAAATCAAAGCTTTATAACATGTATACATGGGAGAGACTCAGGAAAACTGAATAACTCACCAAAATGGTGGAGGCTATCATCTTAAATACCCTCTTCAGCTACAAAGAAGGATGTTGGGGTTGGAGGAGTCAGTTACGGGGAGATTATCAGAAAGCACAGTAAACAAAAGTCAGGTTATTATGCAGATTTAAGTCCTTGCCTTCTGCATTAGTAACAGTTTTAAGAAATAAGGTCATTCTTCCTGGTACGAGAGGGAGACATCTTTACAAATGGAGATTTCCCTTACAAACATAAATGTCTCTTACAAATGTCAACGAAAATAATCCATAACCAATCTATAAATGAAAATTTGGGAGAGTTTATTCTGAGCTGAAATCTGAGGACCATGGCCCGGGGACTTTCTTCCCGAAGGAAGAAAGGGCACCAAGGAAGTGAGGTACACAGAGTGGTTATATACCCCCATACAGGACGTTTCACATATGATTGAAATGTCCCTCCCACAATAGTCACAATATTGCCCTGTCGGCACAGCGCTTGATGGACGCAGCAGGTAGTGGGTCTGCTGTCTTGGTGGGTGTAGCAGGAGGCAATCCTATTGTCTCAAGCTGGGTGGTCACAGGTGAGCACAGCGATCAGTTCCTAGCCTAAGGAAAGATGCTTAATCCTTAAGGGAATGCCAACGTTGGGAGGGGGAGGGAAGTTGCACCTTTATCTCAAGGACCTTTGTTCTTGCCATAGGGAATATCTAAAGCAGATATACAATGCATGCTCAATAGCCTAGCTCAGGCCCTTTTGGAAAGACAAGGTCAGGCCGAATTAGGTTTACACCAAATGGCTTCCTCATATTCTCCAATATATCCTATTACTTGCCATTTTTATTTGTCACAAAGCATAACTTCTCCATTTCAGAGTTTCTGTCATGTCTGCATTTTAAAAGTAACCAGCCCAAAATAATCCTCATGCCAAAGAGATTCATTTTGGGGTGGCCAATTCCAATCCTCCACAGAGTGCAGTGTGAGATGATCAGGCCCAGGCTCCTATGATGAGGATCAAGGCTGCCCCAGGGAGAGAAGGCCCAGGCATCATGCCCTACGTACCAATCTATATCATCCTCTGGGAAGTATAGGACGTCCTGACATGATGCGTATCCAAAGTTATAGGACCACCCAATAACCAGACCCCACCTGCACTGATACCATTTTAACGACTTTTTTTTACATAATCTTTCCTTTGTCTTATAAATATCACACATACCTATGCCTTATAAGTTTAGCCCTAACCCTCAACCCATTGCAGCTCTTCACTGCCCATGGCTCCTGTCCCATGGTCAGGCCTTGCTGGCGTGTCTGGGTCTGTCCCTAACATCTCTACCAAAGCATGCGCTGACAGGAACTTTTGCTGTGCGGGCCTCACGCGGTGCAGAGGGAGCGCTGTGGTGCAGTGGCACACACTCATTTGACTTGTTGATGCGCATGCTTTTTCTGTTGAAACATCGGAGTCATCCTCGTAGATCACTCATTGACTTCCTGTCAAAACAATACGTTGTGAATATCTTTCCATAGTAATAAATTCACCATACGTCTGTAAAATCGTTCATTTTTAAAAAACAATACAACCCTAATGTTAACTATGGACTTTGGGTGATCATGATGTGTTCATACAGATTCATCACTTGTAACAAACGTACCACCTGGTGGGTGATGCTGATAATGAGGGAGCTCAATGTTTGGAAGAAGAAGAAAAAGAGAAGTCTGATAGCCCTCAAAGAGAGATTACTCAGGTCCTGCTGGAGGGAAGCTACGACATCAAAGAAGGAGGCTTCCATCTGTGGCTCCAGGGAGACTGGTTTAGAGGCCCGCGGGTTCCCAACTCTGCCAGCGATTTCTGTACCCCAGCATGACCAGGAAGTGACAGAGGCTACAGGAGCCTACAAAACCAGTGGCAGTCTCAGCAGGGGCAGTCCACTTGACATAGTTGAGTGTGTGGACTCTACAGAAGATAATGTTGACCTGGAAAGGTTGGACAAAAGAAGTTACACTCAGATGCAGAAGTACATGCTTAAAACCATAAGCTTAAAAATTTGCAGGGCTAAGATGCTCAGCTTCCAAAAAAAAGTGGGGATGATACAGGCTCAACAGAAGGCTGACATAAGGGAAGCCATATTGTAGAAAAGAAACCATATTGTAACTTTGAATGACCTCTGATTAGCTAACCCAGACATACTCTGTAGCTTTCATGGCCCCTGTCAGCTGCTATGAGTTGATAACTTTGTTCTTTGAGTTCCTGAGGAATGTGATAACCCCAGGCAGAGAGTCTGTGCTGCTGGCCATCGCCAGTGACAACTGAAAGGTCAGGGGATAGGGCATTGTTCTGGTCTCCACCCGCATGTCCAGTAACACAAAAGACTATCAGGAACTGAGACCATATGTCTGCCCACCTGGAGAGCAGATGGAGGCCCCACTGGACTAGATCTGTTTTTCAGGGACTGAAAATTAAATTAAAATTTTTAATTTTAAGTTAAAATTTTGATTGTTTATACTTCTTATCCTTCTAATCTGATACTTGATTATAAAATGTGCTTTTGGATGTTGTTCCAAAAGTGTTGAGCAAGGTACAAAGTTGTAATAATACAAAACGTCAACATGAAGCCAGGAACAAGAGAATATTTCCAAATGAGTGCTAAACAGCTTCATTCCTCTAGCCCAGATCTACGCCCCATTCCGCAGGAAGTAGCTAGATCAGTCAGCGTCCCGAATCCCTCAAAAATGAGGAATACTCAAGAATAGGATGGATTGAAACCAGCAAACAGTGAGCCATTGATGATTAAGTAGCTAGGGAGTAGCGCGGGGAGCTCGCGGGGGCCGGGCGCGCTGGAGCAGGCGGTGGCCGCCTCGCCCCTCCAGAGGAGGTGCGCAGGGGTCGGGGAGAGCGTTTCTGAGCAGGGCTCCCTTGGAAAGGTCTGTGGGGTGCCTTCCGTCCTGCCCCTCTCCGCCACCGTCGGCCCCTCGCCTCAAGCCTAGTGAGAAGGGCTCCGCCACGTCGCCCCGGTGCTGGAGGGGCTGAGCCGACCGGCATTTCCTAAATCCTGGGGAAACGCAGGAGGTGACAGCCAGAAGGCAGGGGAAGGGCTGCTGCGTGGAGACTGGCGCGTTCCCAGAGTCGCTGGGCGCCCACTAAGCTGAGTGCCCCCGGGATCGGGCCAGCCGCGGCGGGGCTGCCCGGGCTCCTGCCCGAGCGTCCGGTTAGGGGGCCGGAGGCTCGGAGAGACGCTGCCAGGCCCTGGTGGCCTGGAGGCCGCGGAGGAGCGAGCAGGCAGCCGCGGGGCGCGCCCCCGCTGGCCCGGGCGCACGGCCGCTGCCAGGTCCCCAGAGCCAGTGAAAGACGTCGATGTCTCCAACTTCACCCGGGCCCAGGGCAGGCGAGCGGCTTCCGCACGGGGCCGTCGGCGGAGAGCCTGCCCTCCCCTCCGCCCGCGCCGCAGGGGCCGTTAGAGACAGCGGGCGCCCGGGCGGAGGGCGGAGGGAGCCGCGGAGCTCCCGGGCAGGCCTCGTCGGAGGGACGGGTGTGTCTCACGTGGAGGTGGAAGCTTAGACACTGGGACGAGTTTCCGAAATGAGACTGTGCGTCGCAATTTAAAGGGACCTGGGGACTTTGTGTTACCAAACAGTGACCAGAACAGTCAGGCCTGCTGGCATTTTCATCCAGGGTCAAGGGAAGAACATTTTAAAAGGACCATCGAAGAACAAAATTAAAGTTGCTATATAGTTGCTATGTTCTTGTTCAAATTACCAGTTACACTGTGTTGAAAACAAAAGCCACAGTCTCCACCGCCCCTCGATGAACAATTGGAGATCTATTACTCTTAAACAAAACGTGTCTGTTACAGTGACACAGTGTTGGCAGAGATGGGTCCAGCTTGTAATGGCTTCAGCAGACTGCCACGGGCCACCACCACTGCTGTTGCCCCCTCATTTCACTGGACCTCTCCTTCGATTGCCCTCTCTGAGGAACAAAACACAGTCTGTTCCCTTTTCCGTACAGCGTGGCTCAGCCACTTATTATACAACCTCCCGACTTCCATACTCACAGGGTCACGTTATTTTTCCTAAACCGAATAAAACGTTGTTTCTCTAATAGCAATTCTGGTGTCAACTGAAGGGACACTATGTTTTGCATCTTGCACGCACTTGATAGCAACCAAAAATGATTTGTGCATTTATAAAGATAACTCATTTTGTGCATTATGTTTATAGATAACTTTTCTTTTCAGTGAAAATCACGTAGCTCTCGAAACCCTGAGATTCATATGCACGGCGAGACTTGCCTGGTTCCTGGTGGTGGTTAGGGAGTTATAAACTCATGTTCACGCACAATACGCACTCCCTTCACAAAGTCTCCTCAATTCAGCTGTAGGATGGACAAAAGGAGGTAGAGCCAGATTAACGGCCAGGTTAGTGACAGTGATTTGATGCCATCTCCAATAGGACAAGGGTCTGGATTTCATAAGACTGGGAAGCTTTCTATTATTTAAAACTATTCAGCTGAAGAACGTTCTGCTAAATAAGTCAGAGGTGATTGACAGGATTATTTTTATAACTCTAACGATCTTAGATTAGGAAGAATTACATATCATTTGCCGTTGAAAAGATAGTTACCACAGGGAAAAAATTACCTATTCAAACGGTTCCTAACTGATTGTAATATCCCTGAATAGTTCGAATTTTCTCAAAGGTTATTATAACATTTCAAAATATTTCCTCACCAAAATTTTTTTCACTTCAGGGTTTAAAATACTCAGGGAAAAGCTGTAACTGGCAGGGGAGCCGTGTGAGTTAACTTCCCACAATCCGAATGGGGTCCACTCTGAGCGGTACCGCGGGAGCCCTCACAGCAGGAGACCCAAGCGATGGGAGGAACATGGCCCAAAGTGGGTCGGGAACACTCCTTTGGAATTTAGAGTTTGCCTATGAACCAGACCAAAAGAAAAAACAACAGTCACATTATTTCATTGGTCTGTCTTATGTTTATTTTTAAAAAGAATTGAACAAGAGGAAAACTAGTCCTACAGGACATTAAAACATACTAAAAAGCCTTTATAATTAAAACAATGAGTGAATGATGCAAAGACAAGCAGAACAGAGGGGCACTGGAGCAGGGCCCACAGCGGACAGCAGCTTCGAGTGGACAGCGTCAGGGTGCTGTCTGGACTGTTTCCCCCCCTCACAACAGACACTTTGTGGCCCTCAAATATTTACTATATGGCGCTCCAGGAAACAGTCTGTGGCTCCTGGATTAGAGGGTTCTGAAATAGATTCAAGTGCATATAAAACTTAACATATGATATAAAGTGGGCATCTTAAATTACTGAGGCAAAGATAGTTTGTTTTTTTTTTTTGCTGAGGAAGATTCACCTTGAGCTCACATCCATGCCAATCTCACTCTATTTTTCAGTATGTGGGCTGCCAGCACAGTATGGCCACCAACAGAGCAGTGTAGGTCTGTGCCTGGGAACCGGACCTCAGCTAATGAACTTAACCACTAGACCATCAGGGCTGGTCCAAGATAGATTTTTTTAATAAACAGTGCTGAGAGAACTAATTAGCTATTCAGAAAAAGATAAAGTTAGATACATACTTCTCACCGTACATAAGAATAAATTCCAAATGGATTAAGATTCTAAATAAAATAACAATTAAACCATACAAGTATTAAACAGAAATGAGAGTATCTCTTAATACTCCACGTAGAGGAAGGCTTTCTGATTATGTCTCAAAATCTGGAGGCAATGAAAGTAAATACTGACAAATTTCATTACATAAAAATGAAAAAAACTTGCATGGCAAAAACACCATAAACAAAGACAAAAGACAACTGAAAAGCTGGGAGAAAACATTTGCAACATATGTCACAGACAAAGGGCTAATATCCCTAATATATAAAGAACTCTTAAAAATTGAGGGACAAATAACCACGAATCTGATGGAAAAATGGGAAAAATACAACAGGAGATAATTAAAAAAAGATATAAAAATGGCACTTACACATATAAGAAGAGAGGCCAGGCCAGCTGTGTAGTGGTTAAGTTCGTGAGCTCCACTTGGGTGGCCCAGTGTTCACAGGTTCGGATCCCTGCTAGGGTGTGGACATAGCACCACTTGTCCAGCCATGCTGTGGAGGCATCCCACATAAAATAGAGGAAGACTGGCACAGATGTTAGCTCAGCGACAATCTTCCTCACACACACACACACACAATATATATATTTGTATATCTATATAAAGACATTCAAAGTCACTCATAATGAGATAAATGAAAATTAAAACATCATCCTATATGCAATTTCTCACCTATATATTGGTAAAATATAATAGAGGAATAAAAATTATGACAACACAGTCTGTGGTAAGGCTCTGGGGTGTCTCATACAAGCCTTTTGGGGCAGAATATGGCACTATTTAACAAAACTACGGATGCCCTTATCTTTTGATCCAGTAACGCCAGGAACTTACCCCAAAAGACACCTCCAATAATATAAAAATACATATGCACAAGGTTACTTGTTGCAGCATTGTTTGTATTTGCAAAATATTAGAAACAACCTAAATGCCTACTCATAGAGGAGTGGTTGAATAAGTTATGGTACATCCATACAATGGAGTGCTATTCTGCTGAAGGAGGAAGATCTTTATGAACTGATATAGAGTGACTTCCAAGATATAATGTTAACTGAGTACAAAAGAATACCTATAGTACACTACTTTTCATGCAAGAAAGAAGAGGATCAAAGAATATACATGTATCTTCTCACTTGTGCAAAAAAGAAATACAGGAAGCATAATCCAGAAACTAATAATTCTTTTTTTTTTTTGAGGAAGATTAGCCTTGAGCTAACATCTGCCGCCAATCCTCCTCTTTTTGCTGAGGAAGACTGGCCCTGAGCTAACATCCGTGCCCATCTTCCTCTACTTTATATGTGGGACGCCTACCACAGCATGGCTTTTTGCCAAGCAGTGCCATGTCCCCACCGGGATCTGAACCGGTGAACCCTGGGGTGCCTAGAAGCAGAGGAACGCGCACACTTAACCGCTGCACCACTGGGCCAGCCCCAGAAACTAATAATTGATTAGTTATCTACAGGGCATGGGTGGGAAAGGGGTGAAAGAGTGGGGAATGGGAAATACGAATTGAGAGACATTTCTCTGAGTATTCCATTTTGTATAGTTTTGACTTTTAGAACTATGTTAGAATTTCCCATACTCGAAACATACGTAAACAAATCAATAAAACTAAAATGTGAGTAAACCCAAAATGAAGCCCAAGAGTAACAAATAAACCTAACTATATTACACATAAATAACAGCAGCCCTGAAGGAGGGGGGGAGAAGAGAACAGCCTAAGCAACTTCGGAAAATAGTATTTTGACTATATATTATAAATCGAGAGACAAAAAGAACTATAAAGAAATCTTGTACAATAGTTAATAAATTCTCTTTTTATCACAGGGGTGGGGGTTAACAATTCTCAAGCTATTTTACGCGTATTGTAGGGTTGAGCAAATAAGTAATAGATCGGGGATAATGAGAGCCATGCTTCTCACCGTGAGGGAAAGAAGTTACAAATAAGGACGAGGGGGACCCTCAAGTGGTGGTTTGGAATCAGAGGAACCAATGTGAACTCACGGTTTTTACAGATGGACGTAGATGTCAGGGGGGGTGTGCACACGTCACAGATGGACGTAGATGTCAGCGGGGGGTGTGTGCACCTGTATATTTCCTGCTCTGCCTGCTGAGAGGACCTAGAAGCAACGAGCACAGCTTGTGACTAGATCTTTGTTTCTAGATATTATTCTCCAATAAAAGGAAACAGAGCTCCTTGGAAAAATAAAATAATTAATTCCAGGGCTGAGGCAGGGAAAGTAGATTCTTCTAGAACATTTTATGGTGCCA
Organism: Equus quagga; assembly: GCF_021613505.1. Classification (NCBI taxonomy): domain Eukaryota; kingdom Metazoa; phylum Chordata; class Mammalia; order Perissodactyla; family Equidae; genus Equus; species Equus quagga. The sequence goes on from NC_060270.1 coordinate 61,196,044, forward strand.
GAAAGTCAGAAGTGCTCAAAAGATTATAGGAGCATTTCAAAAGGACTCAGCTTGAAGGAGCTACTGATCATCAAATCTGGGACAATTTGAGCAACTAAATAAATAATGATAATAATGGATTATAGCCCATAAAGTAAAATTAATATCCATGAGTCCATACTTATCTCAATAAATAATTGAATAATTAAGTAAATGGGAGAGAAGTGATTGCTCTTTGATGCAGTAAAATTCCACTAATAAACGGAGTAGGAATGACGGAAATAGAAAAATCACCATTTGGCAAACACCACAGGGATAACTACTGCAGACAAAATTCATCAGTGTATGCTAAAATTCATGGGCGGGAGTGTAATGAGAAATGGGATATTTGTCCAGTCTTGAAGTTTCTCCCCGCAAGTAAATTACAGTGGAGAAAACTGGTAGACATTGTTAACGAAGTGACCAAAGTTAATATCACCAGTAATGAGACCAGGCAACATACTGGGCTTCCTGCTCTGATCCACTGGGAGGGCACAGCATCACTCTGGGTTCTTCTTGCCAAAATGAGGAAACAGCAGGCAAACTGAAACTGAGGGACAGTCTGTGAAATAACTGTACTGTCCTTTTTACAAATCAAGGTCATGAGGGAAGGCTGAGGAACAGTTAGAGAATGCAGGATGAAAGTAATGTGGGATCCTGGCTAGGATCCTGGAACAGAAAGAGAAGAGAAAGAGGCAAAACTGGTGAAATTTGAATGAGGTCTTTAGTTAACAGTATTACACCAATGTTAATTTCCTGGTTCTGATCATTGTACCATGGTCATGTAAAAATGTTATATCATGGGAAGAAGTTGGGTGAGGGATATATGGACACTTTGTGTGTGTGTGTGTGAGGAAGATTGGCCCTGAGCTAACATCTATGCCAATCTTCCTCTATTTTATGTGGCACGCCATCACAGCGTGGCAGGACAGGTGGTGCTGGGTCCGCGCCCGGGATCTGGGCCTGAGAACCCCAGGGCCACAGAAGTGGAGCGCATGAACTTAACCACTACACCACCAGGCCAGCCCTGTGGGCACTTTTTAAAGTACATTTGCAACATGTCTGTAAGTTTAAAATTAGTTCCAAGAAAAGAAAAGTTAAAAATAAGTCAGTCATGAAAAACAAAGACCGAGGAACTGTCACATGTTGGTGGAGATGAAGAAGGCAGAACAACTGAACATTCCTTGTCTTGACTCTGTCATGGTTTCACAGGCGCAGACCTGTATCCTTTAAATATGTGCAGTGCATTGTATGTTAATCATAGAACAATAAAGCTGTAAAAAAAAAAGGATGAACGTTATGAAGGAGAATGAGGGGAATGGGCAATTCATAATTAAGTACAGAATGAGTAAATTCACGAATTGTGTTTTTGTTTTCCCTCATAATGCCGATATTAATGACGACTCTCACAGGTGCCAGAGGAGTGGCTGTGTGACCCAGGCCTGCCCAAACACAGCATTCCGTCCTCTGTCCCTGGAGCGTACTAATTAGTTCAAGTATAGGCCCAAGACCCAAGTCAGTTCAGTGAGAATCCTCCAGCACTTTGTCCCTGTGCCAGAGCCATGGGAAAACACCCTCTCCCCTGCCCCCACTGCTGGGGTGATGGGAGGCTTGGGCTGCAGGGAGCCCTCTCTGCATCTGCCGGAGGGAGGCCCTGAGAACGAAATCGACACAGGAGAAAGCAGAGCGGGCAGACGGGGGGAGAATGAATAACACTGTTGGAATCTTTGGATCCAGCTGTGCCTGAACTGCATCGTCTGTGGGTCAGTTACAAGAACCAATCAATTTGCTTTCTTTTCCTGAGCTGGTCTGAGTAGAGCACTGTCACCTGCAACCAAATGAGTCCTGAGCACAAAACAACTCTGAAAGAAATGTCATAAACGGTCTTCATCATCCTTAAATACCACCCATGTCCATAACACAATATCAGAAACTAGAACTCTTTGAAGAAAATGGTTAAGCCATGACTATAATAATGTAATTAAGAATTCCACAGGGGCTGGCCCCATGGCCAAGTGGTTAAGTTCACATGCTCTGCTACGGCGGCCCAGGGTCTCGCTGGTTTGGATCCTGGGCATGGACATGGCACCACTCTTCAGGCCACATTGAGGCAGCATCCCACATAGCACAACCAGAAGGACCTACAACTAAAAATATACAACTATGTACTGGGGGCTTTGGGGAGAAGAAGAAGAAGAAGAAAAGAAAGAAGATTGGCAACAGATGTTAGCTCAGGTGCCAATCTTTAAAAAAAAAAATACATGTACATAAAACATATCCTACAAATGCAACAGAAATAACAATGATTCTTGAAAGAAGGCTATTTAATGAGACATTATCTGGACTTCTGATAAAGAAACAAAACAATGAAACCAGTTTTGTTACTTTAAGATGTAGGGGAGGAAGACATTTCCTCTACCTGCTCTGGTTCCTTCTGGCTGGACAATGAGTTAAATGCACATGAGACAGAATAATAGGAGAAAATTAAACAAAGCTTTATAACATGTATACATGGGAGAGGCTCAGGCAAACTGAGCACCTCGCCAAAATGGCTGAAGCCACCACCTTAAATATCATCTTCAGCTAAAGACAAAGGAGGATGTTGGGGGTGGGGGGAGTCAGTTACAGGAGGTTACCAGACAAGTACAGTAAACAAGAGTCAGATTATTATGCAGACTTGAGTCCTTGCCTTCCACATTGGTAAGAGTTTCTAGAGATAAAGTCATCCCCTCTTCTTCCTGGTCCAGAGAGGCAGACACCTTTACAGATGGAGATTTCCTTTACAATGTAAATGTCTCTTAACAAAGGCTAAGTAAATTCTACTTTTTAGAGTTTCTTTCCTGTCTGCAGTTTTTAAAAGTAAGCAGCCCAAAATAATCCTCATGCCAAAGAGACATATCTTGGGGTGGCCAATTCCAGTCCACCACACTATCTAGCTGGACCCACAAAGCAGTGAAGGGTAGCATGAGGGCAAGTGTCTAATGGCTTGAAGAGGCAGTGAACTCTACAGAAGAGCTTGCAGAGAAGAGCAAGAGCGCATGTGAGCCACCCTCTGGGGCCACAAAACATCACAGTGGAATCTTGGAGGTTAAGGGTTTGCTGGTGATGGGGAACAAAGGAGCAAGCACAAAGTGTGTCCTCCTCTGTGTCCACAGCTGATGAGACTGGGGTATTCAGGTGCCTGGCTGTGGGAGAAAGCGTAGCCTTCTTGGAGACAGCTACAGGAGACATGCTTCCTCAGGAAAAAGCCAGCTTTCACAAGCAGAGGGAGCATCCAGGGGAAAGGTGGATTCTATGGGAGAGTTTGTTTTCCTGGAAGCAGAAGTTCCAGAGGTCCCAGTGGAAAGGAAAATTCAGGAGGGAGCGGAATGGTAGAAAACTAGATTGGCAAAAGGAAGACCAGAGAAGTAAGCGGTTGAGCGTGCATAAGAGGAGAGAGGATGAGAAACGGCAACGACCAAAGACAATCAGGACTTGAAGGATGGAAGAGAGACGGGGAGATGGGCGTGGGAAAGCAAATTCGGATCTCATAAAGAACCGGCTGTACTTCTAAGAGGGCCTAAGCCCAGAAGAGTCCCAGGTCTCTTTCCATTCTTTGGAAAGAGCATCAGTCTCTGGGGAATAGGGTGTCCCCTGCTTCTTGGGAGAATCTATTTCTGACCTGGTCTGTGAGCTTGCAGGGCAGGGTGGGGGGGGGGATGGGGTTGCTGCCAGGTCTCTTCCCTTCCCGAATCTCCTCTGCTCCTCCAAGGTAACTCAAAGCCTTTATGTTAATTACTGCTGCTGTAATGGGAATGCCCCTAAGTTATATTAACCTTTCAACCTCTCATCTTGGAATTCGATGTTTGCTAGTTAATTCCATGAGCACCTCATCATCACGTGCTCTTACATATGTCCTCTTGTGAATCCCCTGCCTGTCAGGTGCCCGCAAGCTGGACTCACCAGGTTACTCCGGAGTGGCTTGGCAACTCAGTGAGTCAGACTGTGGTCAAAGGGATGGCCAGGCCCATGCTCCACCTCTGTTCCCTAACAAGGAAGGGAAGGTGTCTGGTCAGAGGCGAAGAGAGAGAAAAGTAAGAAGCAGATGTGTCGTAGTGGATATGGAATATAGTGAGATATGGACCTATTTATTCTCTCAGTAGCTGGTGTGAGGATTCCTCTTTTGATGGGTGCTCCTTCTTTCACAAAGTAACTTCAGAGGTAGAGTTTAAACTCTGGATGTGAGTGCTGAAGTTCTTAAACTTAAGCGTTGAAGCCCCTGGAAGGCTTGCTGAATCGCAGCCAGCTCCCTGCCCCTAAGCTCTGGTTCCGGAGATTTGGGCTAGGGCCTGAGAGTCTGCATTTCTAACACGCTCGTGGGGGCTGCTAACCAAATTTTGGCAACCCCTCGCTTACAAGAAAAAGGAGACTGCCTGAATAACTTAGGGGGAAGAATTTGGGGCTGGAGGAAGGGGAGTCCAGGAGGAAAGAAGAGAAGAGGGAGGCAAAGGAGATGGTGGAACGCTGGGTCCTGTGTGATGGCACCTTCCACACTCCGGGAAAGACTTTTCAAATATAACATGCTGGGAGTGAAGAGGTTTCTTGTGGAACTGGAAACAGGGTTGAGCTCTGCATTCTGGGATGACATGGGGGTGAAATCGAAGCATCACCCATGGGGTCAAGGGGACTTCAAACTAAATCCATGGAAGTTTTCAGAAATGTTAGGGGAGGCCTGGAGAATTTTCCCAGGTGTTGGAAATTGTGGTGGGAGGCAGTTTAAAGGAATTGCACTTTAAAATGGAGGGATAAGGAAACAAACAAATAGAATTCAAGGGACAGGGTGGGTGGGTTTTGTGCCCCAGCTGACCTCTGCACTGCATGTCATCTAGGAAGGAGCACTTGCTGGGGACAGAGAAAGTTTCTGGGAGAAGAAACATGGTACGTTACACAGTCCCAAGGAACATGTGATGAAGTCTAACGTGCACGGTCCATCAGCTATCGGCAAATCCACGAATGTCCAGAGGACACAGAAGCTGCACAGTGAGGAACGGAAAAGGCTTCAGCAGACTCGTACCAAGGCCGCGTGTTCATTCTGTTCACGGTGACCTGTCTGTGCCAGTGCCCACGAGCTCCGTCCTCCAGCACCTGGGGGAGACAGTGAGGTCTTTACTCTGATTCAACTTTTCCGCAAATTTGCGGAAATTCACAAGTGAGGCAATTTCTATACATACCTCAATGTTTACAGTAGTTACTCTAAAGGGTAGGATTATTACATTTTCTATTTTCTTCATTTCTGTACCAATGATTTTTTTTTAGGTACAGAGTTTCATTATTTTTGTAATCAGAAAATATTTTTGAAAGAAGATTTTATTTCATATTTTGGTGTTTCATATTTTGGTCTTCAAGTGTTTCTTGAGATTATTTTTCACTTGAAAAGTGAAAGTGAAAGTGAAAAGTTGAAAGCGAGGGCTAAAACAGCTGTATCGTAAAGATGAAATTGAAATACAGTTGATCATTACCATGTTGATACTCAACAGATATAAATGATCACCTTCCAAGTGTGTATTTGAACTTGAACTGAACTAACTTGTCTTGCAATGAGTGTATTTTAACCAGCTTTCAACAGAAACTGTTGAAACTGTTGAAAGTGCCCGTGCAGGTCCACAGACCACCCTTTGTGATGGTGGTTTCACTCCGTCGCCTGTTTCTGGACTTCAATGCACTGGTGCCTGGGGCAGGGCTGTCTGCTAACAAAGATGAGGAAATTTTCCTTATCACTCAGGCTGTTCTAACCTCAGACAGCAGACACAAACCAGTTCAAGCAGGACCTATGCCAGTTGTGCTCACTGTGTTTCCTACTCCTTCAAATTCAAGTTCTCAAAGTTTTCTCTGTAGGGGAGGAAGACATTTCTTCTATCTGCTCTGGGTCCTTCTGGCTGGACAATGAATTAAATTCACATGAGACAGAATAACAGGAGAAAATTAAACAAAGCTTTATAACATGTATACATGGGAGAGGCCCAGGCAAACTGAGCAACTCACCAGAATGGCTGAATCCACCACCTTAAATATCATCTTCAGGGGCCAGCCCGGTGGTGCAGCAGTCAAGTTCGTACATTCCCCTTCGACAGCCCAGGATTCGCCAGTTTGGATCCCGGGTGTGGACATGGCACTGCTTGGCACGCCATGCTGCGGTAGGTGTCCCACATATAAAGTAGGGGAAGATGGGTACAGATGTTAGCTCAGGGCCGGTCTTCCTCAGCAAAAAGAGGAGGATTGGCAGCAGTTAGCTCAGGGCTAATCTTCCTCAAAAAAAAAAAAAATCATCTTCAGCTAAAGACAAAGGAGGATGTTGGGGGTGGGGGGGTCAGTTAGGGGAGATCACCAGAAAAGCACAGGAAACAAGAGTAAGGTTATTATGCAGACTTGAGTCCTTGCCTTCCTCATTGATAAGAGTTTCTGGAGATAAGGTCATCCCCCCTCCTTCCTGGTGCAGAGAGGGAGACACACTTACAGATGGAGATTTCCCTTACAATGTAAATGTCTCTTAACAAAGGGAAAGTAAATTCTACTTTTCAGAGTTTCTCTCCTGTCCGCAGTTTTTAAAAGTAAGCAGTCCAAATAACCCTCATGCCAAAGAGACAACTCCTGGGGTGGCCCATTCCGGTCCCCACGACGGCGTCCTCAGTACCGACAGCAATGAGGCCCCCGTCTCCGACCCTGTGTCCTTTAGGCCCCAAAGTCTCAGGTGGTCCCTCCTCCGTCCACTCCCTACAGCTTCTACCTGAATCTCTTGGGGTCTCTGTCTTTTTCACCTTTCTCCATCTCTTCCACACACCCAGACAACATCTTTTTCCTCTTTCTTTTCCCCCGTAGCTTTATTGACATATTAACTGACAAATAACATTGTGTAAGTTTAAGGTGTGCAATGCAATGATTTGATATAGGTGTATATCTTGTGAAATTATTACCGCAATAAGGCTGGTTAACACTACATCACTTCACATAGTATTTTTTTTTTTCTTTTTGGTCTTTTTCCTCTTTCAGAGGAAATGCGTATTTAGAATACAAATGCATACCAGGGGTAGGGGGTTATTTACAGCTGCACGCAACAAGCCCTTGCGGCATTTAACACTCTGAACCACCTCTATCTTCTAGAAAGACTGTAACCACCTCTATCTCTCGGTTTCTGGCTTTCAGGACGCCACATCCTTTGATCTTCCTCCTCTCTCCAGCCACGTCACGTCTTCTCTTTCGGAAGCCCTTTTCAATGCTCATACCTACATGTTGATGTTTCTTTCTTGGGCCCCATTTTCCTTTCACTCCATACGTTTCTCTCGGCCAGCCTTATTCACTGTCATAGTTTCAGTTACTGTAGATAGGCCAAGGACTCCCAAATCTGCAGCCTTAGCCTAGGCCTCCTCCACTCCAGAGCCACATATTTTCCTGCTCATTGGACATCTCTTCTTGGTTGTCTTCCAGGTACCTTAGCCTTAATATGTCCTAACTCATAGTCCTGCCCCACAAACTAGCCCTTTGCCTATCTTCCCGATCTCAGTGAATGGCACCATCACCCTTCTAGTTGCCCAAGACTAGGGAATCTCTTATTCCCACTTCGCCCTCAACTGTCTACAACCAGTAAATTACAAAGTCCAGAGTCAGGGCCTGCCCTCTTGGTTCAGGTCAACATGATTCCCTCCTGGATTTGCTATCTAAACAGTTCCCCACCTAGAGTTTTGCTCTTCTCCAAGGCAGTGCTTTCTAACCTGTTTCTCATAATAGTATACACAGAAGATGACCAGCTTTGTACAGCACACTGGGGAAATCAGCTGAGGCTGCTGGAAGAAGCTACCAGGTGCTGCCTGTTGCCCCAGAGGCTGAGAGGTTTGTAATCTGGCCTCACTTCAAAGCTGTTCATACCACACTGGGAAGCTCTGGGCTAATTTCTTGGCCCTTCTGCAGTCAGAGTGGCCTTTGTAAAGCATAGGCCTTCCCAGGTCACTGTCCTGCTCAGAATCCTGTGGCTTCTCACCAGCTTACACAGATCTTCAAGATCTGACCATGCATGCTTCTCCAGCCTCCTCACTCCCTCTTGTCTTCTCCTCATATCCCATTCCTCATGTACCAATCACACCAAAATGACTTACCATTATTACCCACAGAGGCCTGTGAGCTCTTGGCTCCAGACTTTCCGCCCCTCCCACAGCACCCTGTACCTATCCTAAGGCTGGCACTCACCGTCATCTCCCTTATAAATTCACTGAGTGTGAGAACTGGGCCCGGAACATGCTGAGAACCCAAACATACCTTGAAGAATGAGTGAATGAATGAGTCAGCTTTTGTGATAAAGTGCTAAACCAGGGAGGAGAAACTTGGGCCCCTGCTGTGCCACTAACCTGTTACACCACTCCAGATACCCCTGTCTGGGCCTCAGTCTGCTCATCTGTCAAATGAGTGAACTGATCTCTGAACTCCTTTGCAGCTCCAAAGGCCAGCGCTCCCCAGAGCGCTCCGGATCCCAGCAGTTCTGCAAAGCCATGTAATTCTTTCCCTTGAAATAAACCACGGTTTAATTTTGTAACAATTGCTACACATTTCTGCAGCAGCGGAAATAGGAAAGTAAATATAAACAGTATCTTTCTAACAATACTTTGTAAAAATTCCAAATTGGGGGAAGGCAGAAAACCTGGATTCCCCTCCAGCCTCCATCCCTAGTGTTTGGTGTTAGGCATAAGGAGGTAAGACACCTGACTATGGAGGAGAGAGTGTTCCAGAGTCCTTGTACATCCTCTCTTTCTGCCTTCATTCCCTTCTTTTCCCTCCTTCACCCAATTCATTTGGTTCCAGGAAAAAATAGATACACTGTTTGTCTCAAGGCTAACTACGAAATACCGTCCAAGGGAAGGAGGTGGAAAGGTAGGTTGCACAGGTCTGGGGGGGGGCTCTTCAGTAAGTCCTTTCAGGATTACATACACTGATCTTCCCAGACCACGGTCACCAAACAGAAAGCTTCATCATGGTGAGGAAAGTGGGTTACATTGTGCCACACTTTATATTGGGCTGTGACTCTAAATGAAAAAGATGCTAACAAATGACCCGAGTCAAGATAAAACAAAATGTCAATCTGTTCATGGCAAAGAACCTAAGAAACTCAGCCACTGTTCGGATCTTTTATCCTGAAGTTCTGTTGGTGTGTTTGGGACTGAAACCAAGTCTCAAAGCAAAGTGATTGTTCCTACTAGGGTTTCTGCCAGGTAGAAATTTTACAGTTCAAAGGCCTTGCTAATAACTGCTGATCATGATAATGCTGGCCATCAAACGCTAAGCTACTGAGTTATCGGATCCATTGTGGGCAAAGTGAAGCCTATGTTCATTAATATATTTGTTCTTTAGTGTCTGAGAACTATCACTCTAATAACCACATACACATATACACACACATACATAGGGATAACCAGCCCATCTGGCATATAATTTAAATCTATAGACCAATGATTATTTTTATTTTTATGGTTCTTTTACTTTTGTAGGTATATATTTCTTATTTCTCCTTCATTCACATTTGCTTCTTTAAAAATTTTCTAATATACTCAACAGAGTGGTAGACAGGCATTGAGACTGGATGGGTTGAGCAACTTTAGAAACATGACAATTATTAGGGGTGGGGTGAGAATGAGGGTGAAGGGAGAGAAGGAGATGAGGGAGAGGAACGGAAGTTAGAGTGAGTTCCTGCTCCAGGAGCTCGTCATTTTGCAGTATGTGCCCCCGCAGGTAAAATGGCTTTTCTCTGGCTTTGGAGTGAGAGATGCTGGCACCCTGGGAGCTCAGCCCAGCAAGGACCTCCCCTGGCTGCGTCCAGGGCTGGAGCAGGAGCGTCTTGATTGGAGGGACCCCTTCAGTCTGGTGCCCACCGGGGTCTGTGGGGCACAACTGCTCCGTGGGAAACAGCAATATCTGTGATAACAGATCAGGCTGAGGGTCAGCCTCAGAAAATGAGCCCCAATGCCAGTGAGACACAGGACGTCTATGGCCATCTGGACTGCGTGGACACGAGTGCTTTTCTGCTTCAGGTGCTGACCATACCCTTTCAAACAGGGCAGGCCCTGAGGTTTTTGGCAAATTGGGAGGGGAAAGACTTACATGCTTTAAAAATCCTTCGGCTTGTGCTAAAACCCATCTTCAGGTATTTAGAGAGTTCTTTTAGGGTCTCAGATACTTCTTGCCTGTCACACTGTAAACAACTTATTGAACAGTCAAAACTCTGTGTCAAACCTGGTGTGGGGCTAGACGTGAGGACGGCACTGGAGAGGAAGCAGTCTGGGCTTAATTTTTGCATTTTATTGCAGGTAAATACCATTTCTGCTTAAAAGGAAAAAAAGGACAAGAACTGAAGAGAATCCTGTGGCCACCTGACCCCTGTGCTGGCTGGTTGGGGTCACTTAGCAGCCTTCACCTCTCCTTCCCTTTCTCTGCCTGTGCTGAAAGCCCCTGCATGTGTCCAGGGAGTAAGTCCCAATGGATCCACTTACTGTAACAAAGACAGGCTCCTTGTCACCGGTGAGACACCCCTCAACTTCTGCTTGCTCTCTCCTCTCTCATCTTTTTTGGAGGGGTGATATGGATCAAGTATTAGAGTTTTGTTTGAGAGTAAGTAATTGTAATAGTAATTTTGGAGTGCTACCTTAATTGAACAAATTTTTTTTAAAAACTTCAACTGGGTACTTGATACTGAAGCTGTGACGTGACTGTCCTCATGGAATTTATAGCTCTCTGGCAAAATAAGAATAATACATGTTTATACACTAGGAAACAGGTTCAGTCAGTCATTATTTATGATTAAAAACTAATTTCCTAGGCCAAATACTCAGTGGAAGGAGGAGATAGCTCCATCTACCTTAAATGACCCTTAATTCACAGTTCTCTCTCACCACTTCAGGTCTGCTAGGAATGGATAATAATGATGACAAATTATAAGAATAGCATTTAGAGAAACTAAACGATCAAGCTAGTCACCACTCTAGTTACTTAATGGCAGCACACTGGCTTATTTAACAGGTAGTGGTTTATGATTCCTATTCCATCACACAGAAGCACACTTTAAGTATATGCAGTGATTAGATTCCTCATGAAATCCAATCTAAAGTTAATTAGGGAGTCACTGCATGTAGTTGTTTTGTTTTTTGGTGAAGAAGACTGTCCATGAGCTAACATTTGTACCCATTCTCCTCTACTTTGTATATGGGTCACCACCACAGCGTGGCTTGAGGAGTGGTGTGTAGGTCCATGCCCAGGATCCAAACCTTTGAACCCTGGACCACCGAAGTGGAGCAGGTGAACCCAACCACTATGCCACTGGCCAGCCCCTGTATGGAGTTTTTTTGCAGGAAAAATTCAAACAATTCCACCACTCCTGTCTATACACTATTTGAGAGTATTGAAGAAGGTGTAAACTAGACAAATGTTTACAAATGGATTTTAATTTTAGGAATAAATAGCTGCTAATTTAATTTTGGATAAACCAAATCTTAGCTGGTGCTAAAAGACTAAGATCAGGAGTTTGATACCTATTTGAGGCTTTATTACACAGACGTCTGTTTCTTTGTTTTTATAGCCGTAGTACCTCTGAATTGTTGCCTCGGAAATACGCGCCTGGGATCAAGGGAAGCCAGTGGTAAAACGCCTGAAGGTGACTGAGAAATAACGCCAAGTATACAACCTCTTGAATGAAGAGTCTTAGGTATCTAGTACATGAAGAGCAAATTATTTTGGTTCTTTTTATGTATATTGACATCTCATCTCATTTCACAAAGTGTTTAAGGCCAACCACCACCATTCTTCATAAAAACTGATTCTGGAGGAATCCATATGAGGGAAATTTTCTATGAAAACAATTAAAAAAGTTAATCTAGTGACCCTATGATCCCCACCTTCTGGTGTTCACCTCCTTGTGTGATCTCCTCCCCTGAGTGTGAGTGGGACCTGTGACTTGCTCCTCACCCACGGATTATGGCTGAGGCAATGGGATGACACTCTCACAATCCTCATGTCTGTCAGACTCTGTCTTGCCAGCAGTCTTGCTCTGTTTGGCCCATTGGCTTTGAGGAAGCTAGCATGCATGCTGTGAACTGCCTCTGAAGGGACCCTCACAGCAAGGATCTGCAGGCAGCTTGTGGGAGCTAAGGGCCTCCAGATTCGACGAGCTGAGGTCTACCAACAAACTGAATGAGCCTCCAAGTGGACCCTTCCCCAGTCAAACTTCAAGATGCGAATACAGCCCAGCCATCACCTTGGTGACACTCTGAAGCAGAGAACCCAGCTAAACCATACCTGGACTCTGGCCCACAGAAACTGAGATGATAGATGTATGTTTTAAGCTGCTAAAAAAAAAATGTTGACCTAACTAGGAATATTTCTATTTTTCAGCAACTTTATATGGAGAAGGATTTTTAAGACCAAGCATTCTCCCTTGCTCAATTTCCTAAAAACCTTAAAGTCTATGCTGTCCAAGAGAAGGTGGAAGGCTTTAAGAAGGGAAATCAAAATGGCAAATATAGAAGATAAATTTAGCAGTACTATTTGAGACATAAAGGGGACAGAACTTGCTAGAAGGGATTTTGCGAGATGACTAACGATGGTCATTGCTGGCAGCCACCTTTTGCTATACTATTTTCTTTTTTTTTTCCTCTCTTCCTTCTCTCCCTCCACTCTCCTCCCCCTCCTCCTCCTCCTTCTACCTCTTTTATGTTCCAGAAAGGTTGCTTGGCACTTTGCATATATTTGTTACCTCATTAAATCCTACCAGGACACAGAACACATGTATTTTTCTCACACGAACAAACTGAGGCTGACATTGGTTAAGTAGTCGTTCCCATGTAATGAATATGGCAGACCTGGGCCTGCTGAACACCGGGGCCCATGTTCTCTCTACCACACTGAGGCCTAAAGAGGGAGCCAAACAGTCTTAGTGTCTACAAGTGCACAGGATTTGGTGGACAATCTCCACTTTACTGGAAGCTATTTCTTGTTTTTGATGGTAAAAATATCTTTTTTACTTTTTTTAAAATTGAGGTATAATTGACATACATTATATTATTTTCAGGTATACAATGTGATGATTAATATCAGTATTTATTGCAAAATGATCACCATGATAAATTTATTTACCATCTTTTTTTTTTTTTACTACCTATGACACTTCATAATGATTTTGCCTTCAGTTCAAGAATGCGTGGAGTAAGAATTGTTGAATGCAAAAGTTGTTTCAAGAGAAGTTTGTATAAGTAAGAATACAAAATTGTACTTGAAATAATATTTTGAAAATTACTAATGTGCATTATACTTTCCCTTTATGAATACATGACCATTATAGGTGGCCCTGGACATCCATCTTCCTGGAAAGGGAAATTAGGGATAGAACTGATAATATCAGCTCTGACATTCAAAAATAAAATTCTGAAACAAGATAATAGCCTTGTAAGACATGCTACACTATTGTCTTCAGAAAAAAAGCATCGAAAAATCTTTCATCTCCCCCATTATCAAATTAAGGCTCAGGCTTGGCCAGCTTTATAACCGGGGGGTCCAGAAACGAAGAGGAAGGACCATAAAGTGTACCTTCCCCATTTTCGGGTTAAAAAAAACCGCATCTGTGATGTATTAATTTCTGTGTCAACTTACCTGGGCCACGGAACGCCCAGCCATCTGGCTACAAATTATTTCTGAGTGTGTCTGTGAGGGTGTTTCCAGGAGAGATTAGCATTTGGCCTCCTGCAATCCACTGCCGGCCTGACTAGAACCAGGTGGAGGAAGCAGGGCTCACTCTGCCTGATTGCTTGAGGTGGAACATCGGCTTCTCCCGCACTCACACGGGGACTTACACCCATGGCTCCTGGTTCCCAGGGTTCAGGCTTGGACTGGAACGGCACCGTTGGCTTTCCAGGGCCTCTAGCTTGTAGAAAACAGATCATGGGACTTCTCAGCCTCCATAACTGAGTGTGCCAATTCCTTATAAACCTTTTCTTTTTCTCTCTCTCTTTATATGTTCTACTGGTTCTGTTTCTCTGGAGAACCCTAATATAGCATCCTATGACTTGGATGAACAGAGAAAATGCACTTTCTTTATTTTAATCCCTAGTTCGTCTAGCAGATCTGGTGATCTGCCCTATGAACTTCCACTCGCTAGTTCTTACAAAACAATGGCTTTTAATGAAATGACAATTTAAAACTTAGTTCAATCTTGTAATTTAGAAAGTCTCTTTAGATAGGGTTCACTCTTGTGGAAACAATGCTGAGGCTCCTTCTCTCCCTGAGGTGGGTCTGGACGATGAGGAGCGAGGTATTCCTCTGTGACTCTGTGCAATAGGTTGGCGGGGAAGGCAGAGCCCCTGGAACCATGTTCGTGTTTTGTTTTTGTACTTGGAGGCTGTGAGGAATTCCTTGTCCACTCAGTTCCTCCCAGTGCTGCTGGACTTTATGGCTAAAGTCTGAGGCTGTTGTGAGTGGAGGCTGGGCTCTCTCAGTGTGGGCAGGGCTACCAGTGGGCTCCCCTACTGCCTGCAGACCCCGGAATCTCTGCCCCATGCTCTCTCCAATCTTTCAGCCTTGTTCTCCACCCGTCTCTGGGTGCGGGTGCGCCACCTTGCTCTGCCTCTCTGGGCCTCAGGGCAGACACGCTCCGCATGGGAGCTGGGGCTGGATCAGGAAAGCTAGACACAAGCGCCTCCTTCTGTCCATCGTGCTACCTCACTACATGGATATGGAAGCTCCCTGGTTTGTGTGGGGCAGCCTCAGAGGGGGTGCTTTCCAAGAGGCTGAACAAAATGGTGTGGCCATCCTCCTCTCTCTTCCTATTTCCTTTCTGCTTCCACTTGAATGATTTAGGGAAGAGCAGGAACAATAAAGACCACTCAGAGTGGCCAGGAGACTGTCTTGGTTTTCAGTAGTCCCTAAACAGCTCTTAGGCACACTGCCAGGGAGGGGTGTTAAGGAGCCTTAATTAGGGTTTTCAAAATCAAACCCAAGACACCACAGGATTTGACTGAATAATCTAACTGTCATTGGAGAAATCAGAACTCCAGATCTAAGGAAAGGCCTAGAGGAAGAAGATGGCACATGAAGAGGCAAGTAGGTGGTCCCAAGGTGTCTCCTCTTCATGTTCTCTCCTTGATGTTTATGGCAAATTCCAAGCAGCAGAAAGGACTGTAGCTGCCAGTGTAAACAACGCTGACCTTGTCCAGTTCTTCCTCAGACCCTTGCACACTCATTGGTCTGGGTCTAGATTTAGAGTTACTGCAATGCCTAATGATAAATATATCTGATGTGTATATATGTATGCGTGTATATATGTCTATAACAGTCCTCTGTTAATAATCAGCATGAATATGAGCTTCCTGAGAGCAGGGACTTGTCTGATTTTATTAACTATTGAACATTCCTAGGACCTAGGGCCTAATACAGCACAGTCATGCGCTGCATAACGATGTTTCCGTCAGTGATGGACCTGACATACTTCCCATAACATTAGTGCCATTTAGCCGAGGTGTGTAGTAGGCTATTTCATGTATGCTTGTGTAAGCACACTCTATGACGTTTATACAATGACAAAATCGCCTAACGACACATTTCTTGGATCATATCCCCGTCATTAAACGATGCATGACTGTACTCAATAAACAGGTGTTAGGAAATATTTATAGCCTGATCAACTGATTATTGTGTGCTATGTTGAACCTCTTTTCTCAGCATGTCCTATGTTGAAGGCAATAATTATGTAATGTATTGGCTTTCGTAAACTTTTCCATGTAATAGTTACATTCTGGAGCTAGACTTTAGATATATAACCGCCTTTGCTACAACGCTAATTTCCACCCATTAAAAGATGCTTTTACAAGATGTGGTTTTTTCCTCCACAATCAAAAGATGTAACCTTGTAATTATGGCAAGGACAAATATGGTCACATTTCAAATACCAAATAAGGTGTTAAGTTCCAAACAAAGTGATTAATATGGGTTTAGTCTACTATTACATTATTTTTTGCCATTCAATTTATGAAGCATCAATTGTGATAACTGAAGTATTGGACACTGTGAACCCTGCCCTTTTAGTTGGGGAGCCAGGAAATCTCTGCCTTAGGAGAGAGCTAAGTAACAGCACAGTGATACGTGAGGAAGGGCTCCAATGAGCGACATCACTCTGAGTGCCCTGGGAGCATGAGACGAATGTTGTGAACCAGAAGAGACAAAGGAGGCTTCAAGACGTCAAGTCTGAGCTGGACTAAAATAGCTCCACCAGGCCGCTGCTCGGGGGCCCCACTCTGGTCCTTCTTTGGTCACACCCACCACGGGAGCCAGGGTCTGTGAGGAAATACCACCCAGAGCCTGCGTCCCCCTCTTTTGGACCATCCTCTGTGTCCTAGGGCCCAGAATTCCAGCCAAATACCCTGAGCCCACTTCTAGGGCCTGCACAGGCCTCTTCTGCTGGCACCACAGGCAGGTGAAGGATTGAGCAGAACGTGGAAAAGCAGCAGAGTGTGCCAAGGACCTTAGGCTGAGCACCGGGGCTGGCTCTTCCTATACTCCACATTTCTGGGATAGAACAAGAATTCTAAACTAGAACTCAACCTTCCAGGTTATTACGAAGGTCAAGGGAAGAAGATAGGACACATCTTCTTTAAAAACATTTTAGGTTAATTTGTAACATTTAAATGTTTACACATAAAGGTAATATTGATTCAGATTTGCACTTGTGCCCCTGGCCTGACAAATGTTAGGGGTGAGCCTGACCAGAAAGAATGGGGAAGGGGAAGAAGGACTGGTGTGGCACGAGGATGGAACATGCAAGAGAGAGGTGGGGGAGCCTGCTCCGAGCAGGGGGTGAGAGCGGGTCTTAGCTCTTGGCAAGAGGAGAGCAGGCAGGCTCTTGTCTTCAGTGAATAAGAAAACAGAAGCCCTTACCTGAACTCGTGTGCATGCAAGTTAATAAATCATAAGTTTAACACGATTTAGGGTGATCTTGTGGGCTGTCTGCTTTCCTTTCAATAAATTCCTTGCTGTTTAAATCAGAGTACATTTCTGAATTGCAATTAAGATTGGTGCAATGAGCACACAAGAAAGGCCAGGGGAGAGAAATCTCTTCTATAATAAAACACCCAGAGACAGACAGGACCCTGGGACCAAGCAAGATGCCTAGCAACAGGAGAACTTCGTTAACTGTGGTCTATCCATACAATGAAATACTATGTAGCCATTAAAAATCACATAGTAGAAGATTATTTTGTGACTTGAGAAACTGTTCATGACATAAGTGAAAGGAGCAGGATATAAAATTGTACATGGTATAATGTCTAGGTTGTTTTTAAAAATACACCATATACATACTGAAAAGACTGAAAATAAATACATCATAATGGTAACTAATTATTTCTGTTTGGCGAATTATAGACATTTTTCCCAGTTAGTTTTTTTAATTATAATTAAAATAATAAAATATTTTTTAAAGATTTCTCCATTATTTCCAAATTTTATATGATGAATATGCATTACAATTGTAAACTACTGTTATAAACATCTGGGGAAAAGAAAAAAAAGCAGAACTAAGAGTTACCCCTAGAGATCTCTAGTTCAATACGGTGATGGAACGTGTGTTTTCTCTATTCCCATATGAGAACCTGTTGAAATGAAAATGACCATGAAAAGAGCAAAAGGAATAAACCCTTAACAGTAAGGAGAACAGGTGAAGTGGCGAGTCATTGGAAGAGACGGATCAAGGGATTTCAAAACGAGAAGCAGGTGCAAGCAGGTGAATCAGGGTCACGGAGCCTGTGAGACGTGTCTGAAGACACTGGAGTGGAGGTCAGAGCCAAACTTAGTGGGGAAGCAGAAGAGGCTCTAGCCCAGGAGAGGGCTGGTGGACCAAAAAGGGGTCAGAAAACAAAGATAAACTGAAGGTTAACGTTTGCCCCCTTAAATGCCCCTTCCTACCCATCTGTGTAGTAAAACAACTGACATTTATCTTGAGGGCAAAACAATGAAAAGCAAAACAAGTGGGCTCCTATCCCAAGAAAATGATCTGCCTCTGGAGAACTGAGGCTTTCTCCCTCTTTATTCTGAAATGTTGGGGCTCTCAGTCTGATGGCCAGTGTCCCGGCCGCACACTTGAGAGCTAAGTCTGCAGTTGACAAGACCTATCCAAGCATGCAGAGTTCTAAGCCTCACCAGTTTAAGGAAAGGCCTCTTGGGGGAAATGACCTACAACACAACAGCAGAGAAAACTCACACGAGCTACTTGGAATCATCAACCTGGCCCTTGATTCTTAAGATGAACAGAAAACCAAGGATCACTGCATTGTTGAAGACCAGTGGCAAGAGAGACAAGGACAAAGATGAGCAGAGCACCTGGGCACAGAAAAACACACGCAACTTAGGGAGCACAAGGGGAAACAACCTTCTAATTCATGTTTAGAGAGATTTAAGAAGCCGGAACCCATAAAACAAGAATAGAATGCACTGAAGAAGGAACATTCAGAAATACAAATGAAGCTTCTGAAAATTTAAAAAAAAATATGATTGCCAAAGCGGAAAATGAAATTAATAGAAGGACAGGTAGATAGAATCCAAAAACTCCCAGAATCTTAAGCAAAAAAAGAGACGAAGGAATGAAAAGTAGCATCTGTAATTCAGAATTTTTGTTCCAAAAAAAGAGGAGAGAGAAAATGGAGAAGAAATTATCAAAAAAGAGAACAAAACATTTCCAAGATCTGAAGAAAGACATGAGTCTGCCAAACATGATAAATGAAGCGAGATCCATGCTTAATATATCATTATGAGGTTTGGGGCACCAAGTGTAAAGAGACCATTGGGAGGTTCAGGGGGGAAAGGGGGTACACTGACCACAAATAAGGGAATGTGAGTCCAGCTGTCATATCGTCAGGAACATTAGGTGCCAGAAGACAATGAAATAATTTCTTTGTCAAGGCCTTGAGAACGCTAGATTTGAATGTAGAATTCTATACCTGGCCAAACTAATGTGAAGGTAAAATAAAAATATTTTCAGACATACAAAGACTTCAAAAATTTACCTCCATGAACCATTTCTGAGGAAGCTACTTGAGGATGAATGTCTATAAAAGAAAAGGAATAAACAAGAAAGAGAAAGACATGAGATCTATGAAGGAATTGATCAATTCTTGGATTACCGCCTGCAATGAGTCCACATTTAAGCAGAAAGTGGAAGGCACTGGAAGGGATGTCTCAGGGGAAAAAGAGAGATTGTGATACTGGTTTTGTAATGAAGTAAATATAATCCTAGCACACCATTTCACTTTGTAGTGAGCAACATGTATACAATAATGTAACCTTATTATTTTTCAACTTTTAGAATCAAACCATAGTCAAGAGAGACAAGACAATTATGGTTACAGAATAAAATGAAAAATAAATCCAAGAGTTTTTTTTCTTCTTTTGAGGAAGATTAGCCCTGAGTTAACATCTGCTGTCAATCCTCCTCTTTTTGCTGAGGAAGACTGGCCCTGAGCTAACATCCGTGCCCATCTTCCTCTACTTTACATGTGGGATGCCTGCCACAGCATGGCTTGCCAAGCGGTACCATGTCTGCACCCAGGATCCAAACCGGCGAACCCCGGGCCACTGAAGCGGAACGTGTGAACTTAACCAATGTGCCACCGGGCTGGCCCCAATTCAACAGTTTATAGCAACATTGTTCATAATAGTAAAAAGTAGTAGAATCTACTAAAATGTCTATCAACTGAGATGGAAATACAAAATGTGATATATCTATACAATGGTATATTATTCAGCAATAAAAAGGAATGATGTACTGATATTTGCTACATGGATGAACCTCAAAAACATTATACTAAGTGAAAAGAGGTAGCCACATAAGACCGTAGATTGTATGATTCCATTTATATGAAGTGTACAGAATAGGTAAATCTACAAAGTCAGGAAGCAGATTAGTGCTTGTGCAAGGTTGGAGGAGTTGTGGGGAAATAGGAAGTGACAGCTAATAGCTGTGGGGTTTCTTTTTGGAGTAATGAAAATGTTTTCAAGTTAGATTTTGGTGATAGTTGCACATCTCTGTAAATACACTAAAAACCATTGAATTGTACACTTTAAATGGGTGAACTTTATGGTATGTAATTTATATCTCAATCAAGCTTTTTTTTTTTTTTTTAAAAAAAGTAAAGCTAACAAGTTGGGAGGTGGAAGAGGGGCAGAGAAGAGCTGGAGTGATGATCCCTCATCTTACATATTGGGGGTCAGGAGATAACATTGAAAACTGACAGAATACGACGTGGAGGTTTAGATGAACAATTTAAAGTATAAAGGTAACCTATAGAATAATTAAAAATAATTTATCAAAAATTGGGAAGAGGAGAATGGAAGAGGAAGGTAATGTTAGTGAGCTTAGTCTTTGTCTCTCATATTACAGGCAGTATTTACACCTAGAGCTGGTGAAATAAAAACTAGAAACTCACATTATTTAAAGCTTTGAATATAATCCCAGGAACAAGAAAAGGCAGCTGCCTCTGGGGAACGGAAGTGGGATGGAGAGGAAGACTGATATTGCGTTAAAAGTTCTTTTGTACTTTTTCCTCTCAAACTATAGGCCTGTAGTGCTTTGATTAAAGCAAAAAGAAAACAAAATAGACTATGATTATAAAATAAGTGAAATAAAAAATACTTACATGTCTCCTAAAATATGCCATTTTGTATGAAAATACACATTCTGTATTTTCAATCCCCACTTGGATCTTCGAAAATTACAGGCCACATGAAAAATTTCTGTCATGAGACCAATTTCAAAACATTGACTTCTTCCATAAAGCCTTTTAACAGTGCCCCCTTGAGGTAGGAGAAAGTGAAACTTTATTTATGTAAAAATTATATATTTATTTATATTATTTACGTCGTTCAAAATTTAAAAATTTTTTAAAACATTGTGATAAAAATTGTTAATGCAACCCTGCCCTTCAGAAACCCAGCTCTTCCCCATAGAGTACCCCCTGCTGACAGTTTCCTGTGTCTGTTCTTCCAGATACATTATGCATGTTCAAGCAGAAGTGTCTATGCGTGTATATATATATGAACACAAATAATAGAACAATACATACAGTTATATATTTTACATTTTCAGTCTTTTATATTTTGGATCCTTTTCTATATAAATACACAAAGAGCCTTCCCTAACTGTTTCAGTAGATGTAAAATATTCCATTATATGTATGTTGGTTGATTATTTAAGCAGTCCTCTACTGATGGTTAATTTCAGCCTTTTGGTTTTCCAAATGATACTGCTGCAATGAATAAATTTGCATGTATGGCCATTTCTCACATTTTGGGAAGGGTACATGTATTTATAACTTTGAGAGATTTTGTCCAATTCCTCTCCTGAGGAATTCCTCTACTGAGTTGTACTAGTTTGTATTCCAAACAGCAAGGTATTAACAGACTGTTTTCCCACAACAATGACAACACATTTTGTTATCCAGACTCTTTTGATCTTTAACACTTGGATAGACCACAAATGGTTTCCTGCAGTTTTAATTTTAATTTCACTTATTATGAGGGAGCGGAAGCTGAGTTTGCTACAACTGCTGTAACAAAGGATCATAGACCGGGGGGCTTAAACAACAGAAATTGATTGTCTCCCAGTTCTGGAGGCTGGAAGTCTGAGATCAAGGTGTTAGCAGGGTTGGCTCCTTCTGAGGCTGTGAGCAAAGATCTGTTCCCCTCTCTTTTGGTGGGTTTCTGGCAATTCTTGGCATTCCTTGGCTTGGAGAAGCATCACTGTGACCTCCGCCTGCATCTTCACATGGTGTTCTCCCTGTGCATGTCTGCGTCCATAGCTCCCCCTTTATAAGGACACCAGTCAGATTGGATTAGGGCCACCCCAATGACTGACCTCATTATAACTTAGCTTTTTAAAGACCCTTTTTCCAAATAAGGTCACAGTCTGAGGTATTAAGGGTCAGGATTTCAACATATGAATTTTAGGGGGACATAATTAAACTCACAACAGAGCCATTTATATTTTCTTAAACCATCCTTTCATATATTTTATCAATTTTCCCATTGAACATTTAAAAATTGATTTGTAGGAGCTTTTCATGTTAGAAAAATTGGCCCTTTGTCTAGGATGATTGGAAATACTTTTCTCAGTTATTTTTCTTTTGAAGTTTTCTTTCTTATGAAGATTTTCCTGCAGATTTTTATTTTTCACATAAGTAAATTTATCAATTTCTGGTATATGGTGCTTCTGAGTTCTTGTATTATATCTAGAAGAATTTTCCCACTTTACAGTTACAATTTGCCTGTGGCTTTCCATTAGTACTTTTATAGTATTAGTGGGTTTTTTTGACTTTTATTCATTTGGATTTTCTCCTGGTATGGGATGTGAAGTATGCAGTCAACTTTCTTTCTGGATGGCTACTCAGTTTTCCCCTACTATTTACTGAATAATTCATCTTTCTCAGTTATTTGAGATATTGCTTTTATTTTTTATATTTATTTATTTTTTTTGGTGAGGATTGGCCCTGAACTAATATCTGTTGCCAATCTTCCTCTTTTTGCTTGAGGAAGAGTGGCCCTGAGCTAACATCTGTGCCCATCTTCCTCTATTTTGTATGTGGGATGCTGCCACTGCATGGCTTGATGAGCGGTGTATTTCCGTGTCTGGGATCCGAACCTGCAAACCTAGGCTGCTGAAGTGAAGCATGCTGAATTTAACCACTACGCCACCAGGCTGGCACCAAGATATTGCTTTGAACGTTTACTATGTTCCTATATGTGTTTGGGTCTACTTTTGGATTTTCAAAAAATTTGGCTCTAGTGAACTATTATTAATGAGCCAGTTCTACACTGTCTTAATTATTAAGAATTGACATTTTAAAATCTGGCAGAGCTGGAACTTTTCAGAATTTTCATGAATATTCTTGTTTATATTTTCTTTTAAAGGTCAATTTGGGAGAACTGACATTCTTATGATGTCTCTTGATCTAAGAAATTTAGGGGCCAGCCCGGTGGCATAGCTGTTAAGTTCACACCTTCTGCGGCCCAGGGTTCGCCAGTTTGGATCCTGGGTGCAGACCTAGCACTGCTTGTCAAGTCACGCTGCGGCAGGCATCCCATATATAACGTAGAGGAAGATGGGCATGGATGTGAGCTCAGGGCCAGTCTTCCTCAGCAGAAAGAGGAGGACTGGCAGCAGATGTTAGCTCAGGACTAATCTTCCTCAAAAGAAAACAAAAAAAGAAATTTATGACTTTTAATTCGGATCTCTGCCTGTGTTCAACAGTAGCATTTAAAAAAAATGGAAGTATAATTTACAGACAGTAAATTTCATCCTCTTTAGTGAACAGTTCTATGAATTTTTTTTTTTTTGGAAGATTAGCCCTGAGCTAACATCTGCCACCAATCCTCCTCTTTTTGCTGAGGAAGACTGACCCTGAGCTAACATCTGTGCCCATCTTCCTCTACTTTATATGTGGGATGTCTACCACAGCATGGTGTGCCAAGTGGTGCCATGTCTGCACTCGGGATCCGAACCAGTGAACCCCGGGCCGCTGAAGTGGACGTGCGCACTTAACCGCTGTGCCACCAGGCTGGCCCCTAGACTGTTTTCTAAAGTGACTGCACCATTTTGCACTCCCACCAGAAATGTGAGAGTGCCAGTTGCTTTGCATCCTTGTCAGCACTTGGTATTGTTTACTTAACTTTTAGCCATTCTAACATAGGTGCATAGTGGAATTTTGTAGTTTTATTTACATTTCTTTCAAGATTAAAGATGTTGAGCATCTTTTCATGTGTTTATTTGCTATCCACACATCATCTTTCATTTTAATCTTCTTATAAAGTTTATTCCTTGGATAAAATTTCTAATGTCAATATGTTTTTAGTGTATCTTTTGTATGAGACACATGTACATTGCTGTGGAAGTGACCAGTTGGAGCTGCTCTGAAGCAGCTGCCCTGTTGAGAGCATGGCCTGAAGGCACAGCCAGAGCTGGTCCCTGGAGGTCACTGAACACCAGAGGTGAACAATAGAAATGGACAGCTGGCATCCAGGAGTGCCTTCCTGCCACAACAGGCGTGTGGGGTCTCTGCAGTGCTCTCTGTTGACAAAGCCAAACATTGTGCCGGCTGAAAATGGAAAGTTATTTAAGATGGTGCAGCTCCAGTGTCACAAAGTAGGGCAAAGAAAGGTGGATTTGGAGTCGAGGGACAAATGATAATAGATATACTTTTGAATATTTTTTAGGCCATTCCCTCTTCTCTATTTCTACTATGCACTGCCCTAATCAGGACCTTCTTACCTCATGCCCGATTGCTCTAAAGCTTCCTGATTGGGGTCTTTTTGGCTCTGTTCTTGTCTCCCTGAAATCCATGGTCAACAAAGGTGACAAAGTGATTTATTTTTTAAAAGTCCAAATTTGACAGTGACACTCTCCCACTTAAAATTCCTAAGTCCCTCTTCCTAAATAAAGCATATTATGTGTTGCTTGTTCTGGTCCCTTGCCACCACACCCTGATGAGAACTTTTAGACTAAAAATGATTACATTTTCCCCTCCCTGACATTCCTCATAATGGAAGACCCTTGCCGTCACCTCACTTGGTTAACTCCTGAATTGGCCGGGAGATCGTACCTCCTCCAAAAAGCCTTCCCTGACAACTCCTCTCCCACAAACCTGGATTAATTACCCATCCTCTTCTCTCCCATAAATCCATTTATTCACTCACCTAAAGAACATCTGAGCCCTATGTTCCAGGCAATGTGCTATATGGTTCCTGCTATAATCTAGTGCTGTGTCAATCTTAATTGTGGAGTTCCCCGTGCTCTCAAGAAAAGGAATGGAATTCTAGGAGAGCTCTTTTTTTCTTAAAGATTTTATTTTTCCTTTTTTTCCCAAAGCCCCCCGGTACATAGCTGTGTATTTTTAGTCGTGGGTCCCTCTGGTTGCGGCATGTGGGATGCCGCCTCAGCGTGGCTTGACGAGTGGTGCTGCGTCCGCGCCCAGGATCCGAACCGGTGAAACCCTGGCCCGCTGAAGTGGAACATGTGAACCTGACCACTCAGCCACAGGGCAGGCCCCCATGAGAGCACTTAATAAAGGAATTTGACTTAAGCTGGGCAGTAAATGCAGACTTCCCCTAAAGAGCTATGCTAACTGAGGGATGAACAAAGAAAGGGGAGAAGGGACACTGCAGCAGAGAAGGAAAGCAAAGGTCTCATGAGAGGAGGAGCTGAAGAGCCGTGCAGCTGAAGCACAGAGAAAAGTGGTGTGTGAACACGGCTAAAGCAGGCAGCAGCCAGAGAATGAAAGGCCACAGACATGTCAATGATTTTGGGTTAAATCAAGGACATTCGGACATGGACTAGATACTTGATATTAATGAATTTTTGTGTGTGTGTGAGAGGAAAATTCACCCTGAGCTAACATCTGCTCCCTATCTTCCCTTTTGTATATGGGAGCCGCCACCAAGGCATGGCTACTGACAGACAAGCGCTGTAGGTCTGTGCCCAGAAACCGAACCCGGGCCGCTGATGCAGGGCACGCCAAGCTTAACCAGTAGGCCACCGGGGCTGGCCCAGGAATTAAGTTTCTTAAAGAAGTGATAACAGGGGCTGGCCCAGTGGCACATTGGTTAAGTTCACACGTTCTGCTTCCGCAATCCATGGTTCGCCAGTTCTGATCCTGGGTGTGGACATGGCACCACTTGGCAAGCCATGCTGTGGTAGGCGTCCCACCTACCACATAAAGTAGAGCAGGATGAACACAGATGTTAGCTCAGGGCCAATCCTCCTCAGGGAAAAGAGAAGGATTGGTGGTGGATGTTAGCTCAGGGCTAATCTTCCTCAAAAAAGAAAAAGAAAAAGAAAAAGAAGTGGTAACAGTATTGTGGTTATGCTTAAACCAAACGTTCTTACATTTTTAGAGATACATAATGAAATGTCTATGATTTGCTTCAAAATAATCCAAGGGAGGGGCCAGACCAGTGGCATAGTGGTTAAGTTTGTGTGCTCTGCTTTGTCAGCCCAGGGTTTGCAGGTTCGGATCCCAGGTGGGGACCTAGCACTGCTCCTCAGGCCATGCTGTGGCAGGCGTACTACATAAAATAGAGGAATATTGGCACAGATGTTAGCTCAGGGCCAGTATTCCTCAAGCAAAAAGAGGAAGATTGGCACCAGATATTAGCTTAGGGCCAATTTTCCTCACACCAAAAAAACTCCACACACACACACACAAAAATCCCAGGGAGATAGGACAGGTGGGTGGGCCAGATGACACAAGACTGACCATGGTTGATGATGGTTGAAATTGGATGATGGGTACATGAGGATTTATTCTTTTATTCTAATTTTGCACATGCTTGTAATTTCCAATAATCTACTCAAGAAAGATGTTGGTTTTTATTCTAAGAGCAGTGAGAAGACATGTTCGAAATAAAGTTGGCACAATTAGATTTTTATTTTTTATTGTATTTAAACACTTTTTTTGCTGAGGAAGATTAGCTAAGCTAACATCTGTCCAAGCTTCCTCTACTTTTTCTATTTTGGTCGCCACCACAGCGTGGCTGACAAATGGTGGTGTGCCCAGGATCCAAACTTGTGAACCTGGACCGCCAAAGTGGAACGTGCCAAACTTAACCACTAGGCCACAGGGCAGCCCCTAGACTTGATCTTCAGAGAGATCACTACTGCTTCAATGCAGAGATAAGACTGGAAGGGGGCCAGAGTAGCTGAGGGAGTCCATTTTAGTAGACTTTTGCAATGGTTCAAGAAAAGAGATGATGCATGATGGCTGGACTGACGAGGCAGAAATGGAACTAAGTGAAAAAGTGCGAGAGCCATTTTGGAGAACTTTAGGGTGATGGAGCTGACGTTCCGCGAGACAGGGAGCAATGCAAGAGGACCAGGTCTGGGACTAGGAGACCATCACGGGTTTAGTCTGGGACAAGTTAAGTTGTAGTCGACTTTCAGAGGTCTAAGTAGAAATTTCAAGGAGGCAGTATGGAGATTTCAGAGGCTGATACTAAATGGGGGATCAGTGGCATGTTACAGACGATCACTGGACTGTGATCAGTGTCTCTGCATAGATTAAAGGGAGTCTGGTGTGAGAAGGGCAGCTTAGGTTGAGAACTAAATGCCTTAAACATTTAATGACCAGGGAGAAGGATGTGCTAGAAAGGAGACAAAATGCTGGGTGGGGGTTTGGAAGGGGGTAGCAATGTTCAAAGAGGAAAAACAATGTGATATTGTGAGGATCTAGAAGGGAGAGGTCAAGCGTCTAATGTTTCTGAGAGTCAAGACAAAAGACAAAAACTGCCAATTTCATTTAGTGACATACAGGCATTGGTGACTTTTTAAAGGCTTATGGAGCGAGGGGCGAATGAGATTGTAATGGGCTGTGCAGCGAATGAGACTTCAGCGATTGGAGGAGGCATGCAAACCTCTTACAAGAACTTTGGCTGAGGCGCTAAGCGTCAGGATAGGGTGGTAGCTTGTTGGGGGGGGGGGGGGGAGTGTCGCTCTTTAGTTTTTACGAAAGGAAATATTTGAGCATGCTTGAATGTTAATTGGAAGGATCACACCGAAGGGGAATAGCTGAATAAGAGGGAAAGAAAAGCCATAATTCCTGGTGTGAGATTCCTGAGAAGCCGCAGGAGAGAGGACTCAAGACAATAGCATCGCCTTAATTATGAGGACGGACATCTCCTCAAACGGATTAGGAAGGAGGGGTGATAATACTTCAGTGTTTTTCTAAGCTGGAAGTGAGCTCAGGGAGTTCCTCTCATGTGGTTTCTCTTTGCCACCCCCCCCATTGAGAGGAAAGGCCATCTACTAAGAATGAGGGGAAAACAGGGGGTTGGAGGTTTGAAAAAAAATGGAAGTCTGAATAGTTGAAGAAAGTCTGACGTTGGAGATAATGAATTTAGAGATACTGTCTAAATTTTCTGTGTGCCCCACCAAATGCTGTGATACGGTCCCAAAATAGTGGGGTCTACCAGAGGCGCCGTGTACATCTATCACTGCGCCTACTGCTTTTTATTGTCCACTTAGGACTGGGCTTCTCCCAGCAAACTGAGAGCAAGTGCTACATTTTACTCGGCTTCCTATCCCTAGCTCCTAACCTAATGCCTAGCCCAAAGGGGCTTCCTCAGATATTTGTCAAATGTAAAAATAAAAGAAAGCTTCTGTCTGTATTTGCAGCAAAAGTGAAAGGGAATTTCCCCTAGCTGCTGTGACTGCGCATTATTTACCTAGCATTATTCTAAGTGCTTTACATGAATTAACTCATTTCAGCCACAAAATAACCCACTGAGGTAGGTACTATTACTACTTGCCATTTTTCAGATAAAGGAACAGAACACATAGAAGAAAATAACTTTACAAGCTCCCATGGGAGTTACGTGGCAGAGCCAGGATTTGAAGCCAGATAATCTCTCAAAGAGGGCACTGTATGAATTTGTACTTAAGGCCTCTGCAACAACTAACAGCAAGAGAATGAGTAAACACCATGCTGAGGAGAACTGTTTAGACTGGACTAGACAAAATGAGGCAGTTCCTTGTGCTTGCTCCTAATTATTTCTAGCAACTAAATATCTGTATAATTGATATTCAGAAAGAAAAAAGCTTATGTAATTATTTTAATCAATGCATCCTGCAACATCAATAACCAAAAAAGCATCCTAGTAATTTCCTACTATAGACAGACTAGAACAGCAATCACTAACCTTTATGGTTTGAATACTTTCTTGTAAAAACATCTACTGTGATGATACAAAGTTATTTCAATAAATTACATTTGGAAAAATTAATTGCATTAATAGAATTTAGATATTAGGTTACTTCTGCTTCATAGTATGTAAAACTGGCATTTGAAAAATACAAGAGGATCCATTTCAATATCCTATGGGTGTCAGACATCTGGATCTGATGTTGGCTAAAATATCAAAAATGAAGACAAAGAAATAAAGAAATGAGCATTCATCTGGCAAGGGACGAAGTATCTTTCCTTCCTAGAATGCTTTAGAAGCATTCTAAACCTCAGATGCAATGAGACAAATTTAAAAATTCCAAATCAAAGGAAGACCTTTAGGAGTCACTAAAATCAGTTCATCTGAGAAACTGCGTTATTACTGCGAATCTTCATATGGTGCCTGTAGCACCGTCATGGAGTTTACAGAGATCGGCTTATATGCTGACCTTGCCTGAAAGAGCTTACAATCTAGTGGAAAGATGGAGAAACATAGGTGTGACAGAGCAATGACCGAACAGACCCTACAGATTGAAAAATTACCATAAATGTAAAACACACACTGCAAAATGAGAGTTAATGAGGACGGCAAGCGTAGTTCCTGAAGGAGACAGATATCTGGAATATTCAAGACATGCAGAGATGAGAAAATCAGGATGCAAACAAGGCTTTTCTAACTGCTCCCTCTATCCTTCCTTACTCTGCAGCTGGAGAGAACTGAAAAGGAGGCATATGGGGACAGAGCTAACAGGGAAACAGAAACTTCTCGGGACTTTCAGCACCTCTGATCACTAGCTGACTCAGACTGAAACAAAGTTACTACCAGGACAGCTCCTTAACAGCTGTCCCATAACCATCTTAAATGAGGAAAAAAGAGGTAAAAGCCAGTTAAATAGTTACATTGGTGGTGCACCTTGAAGATCACACTGGGAACTATTATATTTGAGGGAGAATGTTACAGTTTATGCAGGCAGCACACTGGCAAATACAAATTGCTGAAGGTAGAAAATACTCATAATAGGTAATAGATAAGTTTTACGTTAATGAGTTGAACAGGGGTACAACTCCTAAGAAAGAAGGAGAGGTCAGATAGTACGGCAGGAAAGACTAAGCTATGTTGATTCCTTCCCAGCTCCAAAATTATGACCCAAAATATGAAAGCTTTTTTTTTTTTTAAAAGAGAAATACCTTCCTCAGCTGAGTCTGAGTTGGACGTTAGCCCTGATAGTACCTAAAAAGAGTAAAAAGGTAACTATGCACAAAGGATGGTGGAAAGGTATTCAACAAGCCTCAAAAATCAGAGGAATGGAGAGGACAGGACACTGAATGAATTATCTGGAAGGCAGGTATCTGGAGATCAGGAGTGCCACAAAAAGCATGCAGATTTAAGCAGATTATTAAACATTTTTAAGTTGTTTTAAGAGTAAAAATAAAGGAGGAAATCTTGGGTAGAGCAACAGGAAATCCATCAGCTATGCATCAGAGGGAAGGTATGGTCAGGGAAGGTTGGGTTCATGACTGAAGAGTAACAAAGGAAAACTTAGGTGAAAAAGGTTATAAAAAATTTCTTCATGAAGAATAAAACTAGAATTGATAGTCTGGAAAAACTAAGTAACCTGGAGCAAGCCCACAGGACGCATTGGCAGAAACCGGAAGAAACTGTCAGCGGGAAGGAAGCAGCCATGTGGTCCTCCAGTACAAGATCAGAGAGACACCGCAGGGCAGGATGGACTGTTCTGCACACTCGGCTGCTCTGACACACGAAGCAGCAGCTGTCAAGTCTGTTTCACAGACAGTACAGCTTGACACGGACACCCTGAACCAAACTTGTCACCTGAAGGGCCTTTAGAAGGAATATTCAAAATTAACGGAACTTCTAGGTGAGTCTTAGGGAAAAAATATTAAACCTACCTTTCCTGTACATCACTGATGTGCTAGTTAGGCAATGCGACACTGCACTCCACAGTTGCTTCTGATCACCTGGGAATACAGGCTTTACAAATGTTCATTTCTTTCATCTTCCTTATAACTTAGCAATTAATTTGAATTACAATAAGACTATCAATGTGCATCTTGGTTTTACTTAAGGGCATTTACGCATAACTTTTATTACTGTACTTCTACTTTTAAAAAGCATATACTTTATTAATCTGCTTATTAAAAAGAAATACTATTTTCACCTTTCAATGTTTAAAATGTCAAGTTAGGCATGGATTTGCTAATACAGTGTCAAGGAATACTGGAATAAATGTCTGGGCAAGCTTTTCCCTCCTTGTCATATTACTGGCTGACATTTAATGAATTTTGCCAATGAGTAAAATTAAGATACAAAAAAACTTATCAGATATAAGCCTTATATCAGATATAAGACTTCAAAATAGTCAACAATGGATTCTAACCAAACTTTTATACTTAATCGGTAAATAATCCACCAGAACTCAGGAATGAACAATTAACTGCTTTTGATTCAAGCTAAATTGTTCTATTTTCTTAATATCTACAATGGAAGTTTCAATTTTGAAAACAAAGTCAAGTAATTTCAAAACTCTCAGTCAAGCTTCTATAAGCGTTAGCCATTCCTCAAAATACAGATAGGAAAAGGTGTGTAAACATTTTTTGAACTGGTTCAAAAACTTAAACGATTTTAGAATAGTAATTGGAAAGCACAGCTTTTAAGTATGGGAGTTGAGATCTGCATCTTATCTGGTCCTCAGTAGTTGTGTAACCTTGGGCAAGTCACGTCTTGGCAACTCTCTCATCTGAAGGTGAGGGTTAGGACACATCATTCATTTGTATTCTCAACTTCAGCCTCCTAAAACTGTATGTATGTGCATTTTTTTTCTGGGGGGGGGGGGGAGAAGCTGGTCCAGAGTTCTCATTAGATTCTCACAGGTGACCTTGATCTAGAAACAAACTTCAGTATACTAGGTGATCATTCTAAATTGCTCCAGCTATAAACACTGATATTCCCTTGTGGTAGGCAGAACTCTAGTGGCTCCCAAGATTCCCTGATGTACATACCTTTATAATCCCCTTCCCTCAAGCGTGGGCAGGATCTGTGAATATGATGGATATCACCCTTTGATTAGGCTACAGTACAGGGCAAAGGGAAAGAATTTTGCAGGTGTAATTAAGGTACTAATCAGTTTGGCTTTGAGATAATCAAAAGGGAGATTATCCTGGGTGGGCCTGACTTAATCAGGCCAGGTGAGCCCTCTAGAAGAGAGCTTAGGGCCTTCTCTGAAATCACACCTTCTCCTGCAGGCCTTCAAGAAGCAAGCTGCCATGAGTTCTAGAGCTGCAAGGAAATAGATTCTGCCACACGAGCATGAAGAGAACCCTGAGCTTCAGATGAGACTGTGGCTCTGGCTGACACGGTGTGCAGCCTTGTGAGACGCTGAGCACAGGACCTGGCTAGGCTGTGCCTGGACTCCTGGTGCAGGAGCTGTGAAATAATACATACATATTATTGCCTTAAGCCATAAGCTTGTGATAATTTGTTATCCAGCAACAGAAAATACATCACTTCTCTTTAAAGCCAAAGCTTAGCTTAATTTCAATTTTTTCTTCAGAAGTGAGGCAATGGAGAATCCAAATAGGGTGCCCCACAAATGACATTAGTGTTACAATAAACAAAATCATTTTACAATGCAACAATACCTTTAAAGAAACAAAAAAACCTATTAATTGCAATGACTGAGGTAAGCCTAAACTAAATGTTAAAAAATCTTTCAGATGTAATTTTTTTAAGATTGGCCCTGAGCTAACATCTGTTGCCAATCTTCCTTTTTTTCTTCTTCTCCCCAAATCCCCCCAGTACATGGTTGTATATTCTAGTTGTAGGTCCTTCTGGTTGAGCTATGTGGGACGCCGCCATAGCGTGGCTTGATGAGCGGTGCTAGGATTGTGCTCAGGATCCGAACTGGTGAAACCCTGGGCTGCCAAAGCAGAACACACGAACTAACCACTCGGCAACAGGGCTGGTCCCCCAGGTGTATTTTTAATGATTAGTTGATAGCTTCAATTATAAGAAGGCTCTGGGTTTGGTTCAGGGTAATGTGGAGAGTACTAATTCCATGACACACAATTACTGAAGTCTTTGAAAATTAGAAAGGGAAAAATATCTTTAAAGACATATTTTAGACTAGGGTTACTCACACACCTATAACATTTTTATTTTTAAAACACTTAAGAAGGGTTCAACGCTCCAGAAAGGCATTTTAAGACATGAAAAGTCAAGATAAGCTTGTTAAAGGCTTATTATTCCACTTTTCCCCTCATCATAAATAATGCTCTATGTTAAAACTAAATCAGTTTCCTGGATCACTGGAGAACAAAAAAAGAGCTGTGTTTAAATCTGACCTGGAAAAGTCCTTCCTAGAATGCTATTAGAAAATCAATGTCCTGTAAGACAGCATAGGTAGAAATGAAATATTTAGACCACTGGGGAGCCCTTGTACTCAGAGACGTTAATATCGTCCACAACTAGTATGTACATAAGAAAAACTACTCTATATAATTGTTTGGCCTATTACAACCTCATTGGCTTACTCCGAATCAGATTTTTGTTTACTAAGAAACATGAATTATGCAAAGTTTTATCATCTTCACCTTCTGGTAACTTAAGCCTTCTGTACAAACCATGCTTTGTATGCAATCTATCATTTAGTGGCATATGTTGAAATTATATTAATACTTAAAATATAGCTCAAGCTGTCTCTCTCAGCCCATTTTGCTGGAAGAGTGAAGGAAGGTCAAAACCCTGGTTTGGCAGGAGAAAGCAGAAGCAAAGGTGGTGCCACCTGAACAAACTCTGTGGGTCAGAATATTACCATGCCTACAGTGAAATTACAGAAACCTGTTTCGTTGGTTCTAGGTCAAAAGCTTTAAAAAGACAAGCTAATAGAAGCCATTGAACTGTACTCTAACTTTACATTAATATATAAAAAAAATCCACACAGCGTACACACACACCCCATGTAAAACATTGCTTTAAGTTTAATGTTTATTTCCCCACGACAGCCTAGCCTGCTCTCTACTTGGATAAATTTTACAAGCTAGTTTTCTGCTGCTTCTAGTTTTAAACTTTAACCATGTTTCTGATGACAAGGAATGCTGCAAAAATACTCTAGTTCAACAAAGAGTTATGATCACAAAATAATTTTTATCCATTCTACAGTGTTTCAGAATTACCAGTTGATTTTTAAACACAAAGTAGATATAGATGCTAATGGTGGCTAATCTGGTATGTTTCTTATAGCAAACTGTTGTTCATGCAACACTTGTGCTCAAAGGGGAAGGCACAGGATTTCCTACAATGAGCCACCTTATAAAGAGTTCTTTTTGTACAAATTAATTTATGTCACATTTAATTTAGTGTGCATAACCTCAAAACTGAGGTATTATTCCAATTTATAAAAACCACTTGCATAACTTTTATGCAAGTTTTAAAAATACAAAGTTTTCTCCCTAAAGTGGCTCAAAATAGATTGTTCATGGCTGCCTACATCTAAGATAAAAAGATTCTAAAACAATTGAACAGATTAGGCATATTATTAAAGGTGTTCAAACCATTACTTGATTTGTACATCTACTCAAACCTCTTCATCGGTCTTTATTCAGCAGTACATATGCACCAAATTCCATTTTAGAAGTTTCCATATCATTTTCATAGAAAACAAAGTTTGAAAACAAGTAACATTTAAACACAGCACGGTAGTCTACCACAACTGAAACTTTTTTCTTCTTCTTTACAGGACTCAACAAAATCTAAAAATGAACAATGTTGTAGATTTACCTCATGCAAAGATCTTTATGTTATCTCTGAAAATGAAAAGGATGGCTTTTTAAAGCACATTTTACTATTTTATACCATTATGGCAATTTGTGTACTGCAACACAGTCTATTTTGAGGGAAATTTATGATTTTTTTTCATGCAAAAATCTACACAAATTAGTTTTGATGATATGGAAAGCTTATCACAGCATCAAACATTCATCTGGTGCAAATGCACAGGGAAACCTTCCTGAAAAGTTTTCTGACTTGAGAAGCAACTAAAAAGCCAGTACTAGGTAAAGTAAATAAAAATTAAAAAAAAAAAAAAAAAAAAAGGGAAAAAAAAAAAGAGAGAGAGAAAAGGAGGGGGTGGGAAAAGGGAAGAGGGGAATAGAAAACACAGGCTGCAGAGTAAACCAATGTCTGCTGCTAAACCGGTCTTGGTTTTCATGTCCAGTGTACATTAACACTTATGATCTCACTTTGATGACTTCCTAGGTTTGCTATCAGCCCCCTGAAGGCAAATCAAGCTTGCATGCGTTCACATACAGCACCACAACCACACCTTGTACACAGTCACTCCAGGACTAGGCGTCTGCTTCATGAGTGAAGAGCCCTAGATTTGAAAGATGAACCTGGCTTTCTCTCACTGAGCCAGACATTCATTCCACATTGTCCATTCACACATTGCTTCATAGCAAGGCCTGGGCTCATTTTCCTTTGACTTATATGGGCATCCTATTCTCTTTTATGCTTACAAGGCTTGAAGATGACAGTACTGCACTTTCCCCTCAATTGATATAGAGCAAGTCAATGTTCCTTCTCAGGCACTGAAGATCTGTGACCTGTAGCCCTTTTTACTTTGAACAACCTAAATAAGCATTCATGTAGTTTTCATTACATTTTGCCACTCATTCTCACTCGCACCCACTCGCCATCTTGACCTCATTTGGGCATTTTCTGTGATTCCAAATGAAATCTTCACATTTTCTTTCCCGATTTAATGCAGCAGCAGATCCCATGAGCCAAGCTTGATGGATCAAACCTTTTTATATATATGTATATATATATATATATATATATCTCAGTGCTGCATTGTACCTAACTTCCACAACATCTCTCTAAAACTGGAACCCTTCTGTTGGTACATTGGCAGATGAATTGAAACCAAATGTTCCACCTTGTACTGCCTCTGGAACAAGGCTAGGATCTTCATCAATCTAAGGGAAAAAAGAAAGAGAAAGTGATGATTAGTTTTTCTTTTCTTTTTTTTTTTTTTTGAGGAAGATTAGCCCTGAGCTAACTACTGCCAGTCCTCCTCTTTTTGCTGAGAAAGCCTGGCCCTGAGCTAACATCTGTGCCCATCTTCCTCTACTTTATATGTGAAGCACGCAGCATGGTGTGCCAAGCGGTGGTGCCATGTCCGCACCCGGGATCCGAACCAGCGAACCCCAGGCCGCCAAGAAGCGGAACGTGCAAACTTAACCGCTGCGCTACCGGGCCGCCCCCTAGTTTTAAGTATATAAATAGCATTATAGTAATATTTCCATCTCCCCTAAACAAACTATGAGAGAGATGAGGAGTGCCAACAGTGTCCTACCATTCCTTTATAAACCTGAAACATTTTGTAAAGGCTTTTTCTTGAGGGATGCCAAAATGAGAGGAAACTTAAGAGAGTATGTAAGATGAATATCTTCCAAAAGAATGAAATAGAAGTAATAAATTGGAGATGGTCCTAGATCTCAAACTGAGAGGGTATTCACTATTATTTCCCTTGTACTTGGACAAACAGATAAAAGTTTATGACATTAAAAAAATTAATGCCACCACTCTTGGAGAGTAAGTGTAATCTTTGAGTTTTTAATAGCAATTGAAGAGAAACGACATTGGAGCTTAAAGTAGTAAAATAACAGCTCTGCTAATAATGGATAAATAATATTCTGTATGCTTTACATCTAAAGGTTCTTTAGTGAAACACCACAAAATTATGGACCTATAGTACAGTTCCTATAAATATGCACATTATCTGAATTTTTCTTTTCACAATCTAAGAGAGTAAAAAAGAACTGCATATTTAGGTACCAGAAATCATAAGGCCTGGTGTATACCTAATTGCAAATTAGGACTTCCAAAAATCCAACTTTAAGACATGTAATCAAAGCTATCCTTAAAAGAGTATGCTTTTTAAAATTTTATTTCTGATTTATATAACTGGCATTATATTCTAATAGCTTGATCATCAAGTAAATAGTCTATAATTTTCTTTTCTAGTACTGTCCTTGTCAGGTTAATGTTCAAACCATATATGCTTAACAAAATGCTTAACAACATTCCATTCTTTCTTGATAATGTGGAAAAGGTTGTGGTATTAAACTTAGTCTTTGAAAGCTGAGAAAATCATTCTGAAAATCCACTGGTGTCTGTATCTAATCACTATAACTTTCTAAGGAATAATTGCTTTAATTTTAGATTTAACTTTTCTAAAGAAGCAATACTAAAAATAAGTTAATACTTTAATTTCAACTACATATACTGACATCTGAAGATACTTTTGTATACTATACCTTACATTTTGTATAGCAACTTATTTTTCTTGATGTTGTATTATTTTCATTTTATCTTTCATTTTTATTTTGGTCACCAACTAACTGACAATATATTCAAATATGGATTAACTAATTACTGTCATAAAGGACTTATCATAGGATATACTAGCATTAATGTTTCATTTATAAACACGTTATGCTATTAACAATATAATATATGAGAACGATAAAGACATCAAGTGAAAATGAAGACAGACTTTTCCAGTGTCAAAAAAAATCCTTATCTTTTTTTGCCATTAGACCTAGTACTGGTTTTTAATTCCTTAAGGGGCTTTAAAATATTGGAATATTTATGTTTCTGAAATAAGTGACATTACTGTCATATACCTATTTTAACGGCATTCCAAAAAATACATACTTGTGTCCTAGCTTACTATATTATTTCATCTAGACTTATGTTTACGCATAAAACTAAGAAAACTAAAAAATTATTAAATACATCATCTGAAGAGAAGAACTGATCAATGATCTCATAGGCCAATTTGTAGATATCTTCATTTTCATGGTTTTGAAGTTGTTCAATTTTCTCCAGTCCTGCAAGAAATGTTATGAAGTGAAACAATGGTAATATTTAAGAGGTAGTGACATAAGAGTTACAATAATCTTGGGACCACATAATCCAATTTTTTGATTGCACATCTACAATTTTGGGGAATCTATTCTAAAGGTGAATCTTAAAAATAAAAAGATTTCACGCACAAAGATATAGGATTTCTATCTTAAAAAATTAAACACCTTAGTGTTTAAATACATATAAATGTAAGCAATGGGACAGCTATCTACTCAGCAGAATACTATATAACCTGTGTTTATAAGGAGTAATAACATAGAATTGCTTTGCTTGTTGAAAGTTAAAAGCAGATTCCTTCTACTTTCTAGCATCTGCCAAGTTTTTCTAGTGAGAATGTATGAAAAACATTTAAAATACTGGTGATTAATAAGTACGAATGTTAAGACATCTGTTAAGTATAACGGAAAATGATCAAGATCAACCACAGTATTTCAGGGTAAAAGGGAATTTTCCTTGTAAACATTAATGAATTTATTAAATCACAGGCAGAGTATATAATCTTAACCTGTTGATATGCAAATTGGATCATTTTATTTTATAGAAGTAACAATTCATTTTAAGATCTCTTAATAAAGTAAACTTGCCCTTTCATGAGTGTTCTTCCTGTCTCTATTCCTTAAATGGAGGAAGTTGTTTTGGGCTCAATTCTCCTTATGGGGCCCTTCCATTAACAACTTTAGTTACTACAGATAGTCTGAGGACTTGTAAATCTATGGCTTCATTTCTTTCCTGAGCTTCAGAAGCTTAAAATTTAAATGCCTGCATGATAATTCCACCAGGACATTTCACTGTCACCTAAAACTCAAACTGTCCAAAACACAATTTGTTATTTGCCTTTCCTCATTTACACTGTGCCTTCTACTGTATTCTTACTTGGTGATAACCAACATCACCTTGAAATCTGAGAAAGCCTTTCCCTCAATATTCTACAATCAAATCTCAAAAACCTCAGTCTATCATTCCTTGGATCTTGTCACCTACCCTTTGTTGTCACCATTACTGCCTTCATTTATTGTGGCCCAACCACTATCGATTTTCCTAACTGGTTTCCTGCCTCCTGTCTCCAACAGTCCCATTCCCCTAATATTCATGCTCCATCTAAACATATCAATCCCCTAGGGAAAATCTTCTAATGGCTTGTCATACCCTATGGCAGAATCCACCGGGGAGCTTATAAGATATAGATTCCTGGCCTCACATCCAGTGAGGTAGGCAATGATTAAGACCTATATTTTTAATATATAAAAATAAATTTTTAATAATTAAAATATGTTTACATGATAAAAGAAAAAAACACAGCAGTAAATTGTTTTTTTCCGCTTTTTCTCTCCAAATCCCCCCAGCACGTAGTTGTATATTTTAGTTGTGGGTCCTTCTAATTGTGGCATGTGGGACGCTGCCTCAATGTGGCCTGATGAGCGGTGCCATGTCTGCATCAGGATCCGAACCGGTGAAACCCCGGGCCACCGAAGCAGAACGTGCGAACTTAACCACTCAGCCACAGGGCCGGCCCCAGTAGTAAAATTTTTAATTATGACGGTTTTAAATTTTTCTGGTACTCACTTCCTAATTAGTTCTGTAACACTATTCCCTATCTTCTGTTACTAACTTAATAGTTACGTTTTATTTTCTCTGTTGTTCTATTTGTCACTTTAGTAACTTTAAAAATGCTTATTTCTTATTACATTAATTGTCAAGGCTCTGAACTCCTCCACTAACTAAGCTGAAGACACAGGTCCTCCTACTCTTAGTTAGCTCTCGCTTCCTGTACTTGTCAACTTGTGTCAGAAATACTTTGACTTTTTTGGCTTATCCAGGTTGGTAACATTTACATTTGGTTCCACAGCTACATTTGAGGTTTCCATGTTCTGTCTACATGTTAATCCTAAGAGGGAAAAGCTAAGGTGTGTTGTTTACATTGCGGGTGGTTCTGGTACAAAGCCAGATATGGGAACCACCGCCCTATAGAATAAAATATCTGCTGTGCTACAAAGCTTCTAAGACCAAAGGGGACTGGTTATTGGCTATGTCTCTAGCCTCATCTTTCGGCAGTTTCTACCCCATACTTTGATTCAGCAACACTGAACTACTTATAATTTGCTGAATGCTGTTTCTCACCTCAGACTTTGCTCATGGTGTTATCTCTGCCTGGATCACCTTTCATCCCTTTTTACTTTATTAATCCTTATTCATCTCTCAAAATCCAGCTCAGGTGTGACTTCCTGCTTCTTCCAGGATGGATTACGTATTTCACTTTGTTGTATAATTCTATTAGGGTAATTAGCACATTAAATCAGTTCATATTTATCTCTATGACTAGACTACATGCCTTGAGGGCAAGAACTGTGTCTTGTTTCCTACTGTCTTCCCAGTACCTTAGCACAGTGCCTGTTTAATGTATGGCAGCAGTTCAGTTACTTAAGCATATGCAAGAAGCTGAGCAGGACTTATATATATAGAATATAGTATTTACTTTATTCTGTTACTTGATTATCTGAGACAGAAAAATATAGAAGTGCTTTATTAGTCAGAAAATAAAAGTAGTTACAAAAAGAACATTAAAGTATGCAATAACAGCTTACAACAGACTCACCTCCACATTCTTCTATAAGATTGGCTATGGTTTCTGCCTCGTCTTCAGCCATTTTTAATATATTACTTAGTCCGTCGAGTACTACTTGCACAACTTGTGCATCTTTTACAGTCAGCAAATTGCAAAAAGGTGGGATAACATTTTGTTGGATTAGGTAGGCCACCTGAATAAAAACACCATGATAGAATAGACAGAACAGAACTTCGTTTGTGTACCATACTATCTCAGCGGAATAATTTTGACTTTAAATTTTGAGTATGGAAACATGATCTTATCTCTCACATGTTAAGTTAGACTACATGAATCTAACATCCTTTTCTTTTTAACGTAGTGTTTATTTTTCTTGAACTTAAGAAAAAAAACTGAAGTGAAAATGAAAGCATCACCCAACTTCATAGGAAACATTTCTTTACCATATGGAGTACTTCCTTCAAAGACCCTTTCCCCTTTAAAATTAAGAAATTATGAAATCAGTTAGGAGGCCAGATGATATCTTTTTAAAACTACACTGCTCAATGTGAGAGCATGCACTGACTCTCTGCTGTGACGTTTAGCACTCTCATATACCTGGCCAGCTCTCAAGTCACTATTCAATTGGTTCTGTACTATTTTTGTAGTATTTTTCTTTCATTTTAAAATTCTGTTATTTCTTTCCACGTACTGTATTTATACTATGCTCTGAATTCATATTTAAGTGGATTCACTGCTTGCCACAGTCTATAGCTTATGTGACAATTATCAGTTGATTATTTATCAGCTCCAAATCCACTCTTTCTACCTGTCTATGAAACATATCTGGGACCTTTAGAAGTCCTTTTCTTTTGCCAGTTGGCACAGTGGTGAGCTCTGTCACCGCGCAACCCTTAGAGTGAGTGCCTGGTTGAAGTTTGTGCGCTGGCGCCTCACAGTTCTCACCCGAGTACCTAGTCCCAGCCAAGCTTAGCTCCTTGTTTGGTTTGCTGCTGGTAAACTGCTGTTGCTGCTGTTTTGCTTTCTTTTTGTTGTTGTTCATTTGTTAGGAGAACCTGTGAGGCAGTTTCATTTTGCCGTATTAACTTAAAAAATCCTGTTTTTTCTTAATACTGTTAAAAAACAAAAAAACAATCCTGACTATAAGTGTTTCAATCTTACTACCATGGATTAGAAAATTCTTGTAGGTCAAGAAGTTGAGAAGAGAACACTTACCTACGAAATATAACTAAAGAAAGCCAAAGTAACAGTTTTATGCAGAAAAAATAACAAAATATCAGAGAATGCCCATTATCTTGCTATTATTTTAAATCATGATTTACTGAAATCTACATCTCAGAATTATCTGTACTGTTATTTTGCCAGTCTTGAGAAATAAATAAGCACTGAACTTACTTGATCTTTCCTTCCACTAATTGTTAAATTACTTATGGCCCAAGCAGCTTCTTTCTGAGTGCCAAAATCCCCCTGTAAAAGCAAAGCAAAGGACACAAATCTCAATATAGGGTAAACTGGAAAAAATGTCTTCTGAAATGATTTCTCAACTGCTTATTTCCCTAGGTTTTCTTCTAGCCTTTCTATGCATAATCTTTACTTATTAAGATAAGCCTTTGAACCCAATTTACTCTAAACAATGGGGACTCCTTCTTGTGAACTCTCTTGGCAACAAACTGACTTGTATTACTGTTCAGTAATATAAGATCAAATGAAGTCAATAATGAAATAAAACTAGTCAAGAAAAATATGGGAAAATGTACAATTTCACTTTAATCAAAGTGACAAATTTGACAAAGCTAAAATAAAGAATCCTTTAAACACATAAAGTTTTAAAAACAGTAATGCCTATCATGAATGACACTATGATAAAGACATTTACCCTCATGTACTGCCTTTCAAATAAAAATTGAAAAAATATATTTAAGGGCTGGCCTCATGGTGCAGCAGTTAAGTTCGCATGTTCCAGAAGCGGCCCAGGGTTCGCCAGTTTGGAGCCCGGGTGTGGACACAGCACTGCTTGGCAAAAGCCATGCTGTGGTAGGCGTCCCATGTATAAAGTAGAGGAAGACGGGCATGGATGTTAGATCAGGGCCAGTCTTCCTCAGCAAAAAGAGGAGGACTGGCAGCAGTTAGCAGAGGGCTAATCTTCCTCCAAAAAAAAAAAAAAAAAAAGGCACAGGCACTAAATTTAAAACGTTCCCATTGGTCAGGGACAACTCAAGTGTCAGAAAGAATAACTATAATGGAATAAAACTTACAAAATATATATATATGTAAAAATCCATAATTTCCTAATGACACTAAAAACTCCACCCAAGTCGCCTTTCGATGTTATTAGGGAACCAAATCATTCTAAAAACTGAGTGATAATGAGCAAGAACCAAGAATTTATCTTGCCTCTCCTAGGTGAAATGTATTTCAGAGTAAACCAATAGCTGATAAGAAAAAGCTCTTTACTGAAGAATCATAGCTAACACATAAAGAACGACAATTAGAAAGTCATCATTTTGCAGTTTCTAGTCATCAATAACTGCCTAAAAACCATTAGGTGAAAAATTGATGGAAAACTTTATAAAAGTCAGCTGGAGTAGGTGGCTAACACCTGAGCTCACTTATCAATCTTAGTCTCATTAGATGTAGAACAGACAGTGTCTCCTGAAGTGAATTGTTTGGAAGCAGAGAGTAGTGGATTACGT
The DNA here is from genome assembly GCF_021613505.1 of Equus quagga. Lineage (NCBI taxonomy): Eukaryota > Metazoa > Chordata > Mammalia > Perissodactyla > Equidae > Equus > Equus quagga. The sequence goes on from NC_060270.1 coordinate 61,239,025, forward strand.
TTTCTTGCCTAAGAAACTGAATCTGATCTACCAGTTAATAGAAAACTAGCCTCTACTACTGGTTTGTAGGAAACATGGAGGAAAAGATGGAAGTATCTTCTCTGTAATTACAGATCAGCATTCAGAAAAAAACCTCAAGCTGTGATTGTGACATTTTAAATCATCTCCTTCCCAAATGTTAACGTAAGCAAGGGAGATGATAATGGCATACAATTAAAGAGCATACTCATTTGTTGTTTGATCTTGGGCAATTTATGTCTATACCATAGTTTCTTCACCTGTCAAATGTGGATAATTCTTAACCTCACAGAATTACAATATTAAATGAGGTAATATATGTAAAGTGCTTAGAAAAATATGCATTTATAATCAGTAGTAATAATATGAATTTTTAAATAAATCCCAGGATAATGATGATTTTGGTAAAAGAATGCTATAGAAGAGGGGCTAGGGGTTCCTAAAGGAAACGTTTCTTGTATATAAAACTGCTGGGCTTTAAAGCTTTAATGCTAACACTACTTTACTGTAGTATTCATGCCACTCTATAGGTTCTAATTAAATAAAGAGAAAAGTACATATTCACATAATTTGTGAAATTTAAATCCCGTTCTTCTCCCTCAGATACAAACAAGATGATTTTCTTACCTTATCCAAAAGGTGTATTATCATTGGTACAAGATTGGCGTCAATTACTGCCTGAACCTGCTGCTGATTTCCTGCAGTGATGTTGGAGAGGAACCACACTGCTTCCTGGAGAACAAGACCGAATCAATATTTCTCATTAAAAAATAAAATCTGCATCTAAACTAAGAAAAAATACATTCACTACAATGTTTAAATGATTTTTACTATGGAATGAGTTCCATAATAAAAATTTTAGGAATCTCAACTCCTTTCTCCCCTTGCCATATTTTCCTTGGACAGATTGCTACAGGCCCTAATCTAAGTCATAATGAAATAACCCTTCTAAAGAATTTCTGAAAGCAATGTTCCCAAACACTAAGACAAAAGAAGCCTGGCTGAACAAATACTAAAAAACCGATGAGCTATAATACAAATATAAATCCTAAAACTATTGTAAACAAGATTCAGCAACCCCCTCAACATAATGTGCTTTACTGTCTACCTATTCTCATCAAGAGCTCTAGCCAAACGAGATAAATCTCAATCACCCATGACAATGGAGACACGAAAAGTCACACAGTGGGTTGTTTTAGTATACATATTTCTAACAGTCCTTCACTGCACTGTTTCTCTCAAGAGCTAAAGCAGAGCCAGATGTTTGCCTGCTTCATTGGTCTACCCTCATGATCTTTTTATGCTACCTTTTACAAAACAATGGTGCTACTTCGGCCAAAATGATTATGAGTTTTTCATTTTCTAAACAAGTTTCATACGTGATAAATGCACACTGAAACCAGTTAGCATAAAATAAGACAAAGCATGTACCCGACAGCCTATGTAGGATATTACTATAACTTACCAACCTTAACAAATGTATTAAATTTACCAATTTACTAAAGTGAAACATTTTCTCTATTTACAAAAACTAGTAATCAAGTTTTACTTCAAAAACTCTTAGTATTAGCTAGTGTGCAGTAGGCTCTTCTGGATCAGATCACAGGAGCATGTTTAATGAACCTGTCAGAGATTTTAGGGTGCTAGGCTACTTAGGTGAGCTGTTCTTGGGTTATAATCATCGGCAATGTTGTAATCAACAACCCATGAATTTCTACAACAGCCTCAGATGCACTCCAGTATCAGCATCACCAGTCAGCGCCCCCTTCCCATAGCCAGCAGGAGCACACACACATGCACACACACTCTACTAAGTACCTATAAAATATTAATTACTTAACTTACGTATTCAAAATTTCCACTCACACAACATTCAACACCCAATTATCTCTATTTCATCATTTCCAAGAGAGCCAAATTCACACTGTTTACAATTGGTTTGTTTTATGTATGGAAAATCATATACTAATCCACATTATAAAGAGCAAAATATTTTATTTGCTCTTGATGTCTAAATGAGTTTATATTAATAACCAATATTACAGACAAGTCTGAGTCCCTAATTTTACAAATGAAGACTGCTGACATTTTATATACCATTTATTAAACAGTATTTAAAAATGCTTACTTTATTAATTTTCTCTTTGGGATGTGTCAGAAGTGCTGGGAAGTGTGAAAGAGCATCACAGTTCAAAACAACTTGTGTTTGCTCATCAGTCCCAGTCACAATGTTGCCCACAGCTCGAAGCGCAGCAGTCTGGAACACAAGACGACGGAATGAGATGCTGTTCTTGTGCAATATTCCTTACCATCACAAAGGCATGCTGGGCAGGCTATGAAAGATACATTTGCTCATTCATGCCAACTGATCCTTTCTGATCAAGCTGTGTCAGACACCGATTTAGGTACAGAGGAGTGAATAGCACAGACACAATCTAGCTTTCATGAATCTTACATTATTGGAGGAGAAGGCAGTCAATAAACAAACAAACAAGGATAATTTTAGATAGTAATCAGGGCCATAAAGAAAATAAGATAATACAGATTTCAGATTCAGTGCTTCAATAAGTTAAAAAAAAAACAGTGCCTTTCTGAAGGAAAGCAGGAACCTGCTTAACGTAAGAGATTTCAGTATCAAATGAATTTGAATTGTCAATTACTTTTTTTATAGTTGTATTAGGTCATTTTCTGTCAAGTTAAAGCTTTTTTTTTTTTGGCTAGTTTTTCCTTCTACAAGACAAATACCCAGGTTTTTCTTTTTTTTAAAAAATTGAGGGGCTGGTGCTGTGGCCAAGTGGTTAAGTTCACACATTCTGCTTCGGTGGCCCAGGGTTTCGCCAGTTCGGATCCTGGGTGCAGACCTGGCACCACTCATCAGGGCATGGTGAGGCGTTGTCCTACATAGAGGAACTAGAAGAACCTGCAACTAGGATATATAACTGTGTACTGCGGGGTCTTTTGGGAGAGAAGAAAAAAAGAGGAGGACTGGCAATAAATGTTATTAGCTCGGGGCCAATCTTCCTCACCAAAAAAAAAAAAAAAAAAAGAAAAGATATAATTTACGTAAAATTCACCCTTTCAAAGTGTACAATTCAGTGGTTCTTAGTATATTGAAAGTTGTGCAACTGTAACCAGTAAGCAATTCAGACCATTGTCATCCCTCCAAAGAAGAGTATCTGTACCTATTAGCAGTCACTCCTGTCGCTCTCATCCCAGGCCTCTGGCAACTGGTATGCCTATCTGTACAGATTTGCCTATTCTGGATATTACATGTGATTAGAATAAAAAAGTAGGTGGTCTTTTTTGTCTGGCTTCTTTCACTTAAAATAATGCTCTCAAGGTCCATCCACATTGGAGCATGTTATCAGTACAACAGTCCCCCCTTATCTGTGGTTTTACTTTCTATGGTTTTAGTTCCTTGTGGTCAACCATGGTCTAAAAATATTAAACCGAAAATTTCAGAAATAAACAATTATGTTTTAAATTGCATGCTGTTGTCACATGATGAAATCTCATGCCATCCTGGTCCATCTAGAATGTGAATCATCCCTTTGTCCAGCGTATCCACAGTATAGACGCTATCCACCTGTTACGTCACTTGGTAGCCATCTTGATTATCAGATCGACTGTCTTGGTATTGCAGTGCTTGTGTTCAAGTAACCCTTATTTTACTTAATATGCCAACGTGCAAGAGTAGTGATGCTGGCAATTTGGATATGCCAGAGAAAAGCTGTAAAGTGCTTCCTTTAAGTGAAAAGGTGAAAGTTCTTGACTTAATGAGGAAAGAAAAAAAATCATATGCTGAGATTTCTAAGATCTACGGTAACTTTTATTACTGTATATTGTTATAACTGTTCTATTTTGTTATTAGTTATTGTTGTTAATCTCTTCCTGTGCCTAATTTGTAAATTAAACTTTATCACATGTATGTGTGCATAGGAAAAAACAGTATATATAGGGTTAGGCACATTAGTATATACAGGTTAGTACATATAGGGAAATCCACGGTTTCAGGCATCCACCGGAGTCTTGGAAGTATCTCCTGTGGATAAGAGAGGACTACTGCATTTCCTTCCTTTTCATAGCCCAATAATATTCTGCTGCACGGACACACCACATTTTAGTTAACCATCAGTTGATGGACATTTGGATTGTTTCCACTTTTTGGCTATAATAAATAATACTGCCATGACCATTTGTGAACAAGTTTTTGCGTGAACATGAGTTTTCAGTTCTCCTGGGTATACACCTGGGAGTGAAACTGCTAGGTCATATGGTAACTTTATGTCTAACTTTTTGAGCTACTGTCAAACTGTATTCCAAAGAGGCTGTACCATTTTACATTCCCATCAGCAATGTGTGAGGATTCTACGTTCTGTACATCCTTGTCAACACCTGTTACTGTCTTTTTGATTATAGCCATCCTGGTGGGTATGAAGTGGGATCTCATTGTAGCTTTGATTTGCATTTCCTTAATGACTAATGATGTTGAGTATCTTCTCATGTGCTTATTGACCATTTGTATGTTTTTTTTTGAAAACTTTATTTAAATCTTTTGCCCATTTTTTAATTGGGTGATTTGTCTTTTTATAGTTGAATTATAAGAGTTCTTTATATATTTTAAATACAAGTCCCTTTTCAGATATATGATTTGCAAATATTCTCTTCCATTCTGTGGGTTGTCTTTTCACTTTCCTGATGGTCTCCTCAGGAGCTCAAGTTTTTAATTTTCGTAAAGTTCAATTTATCTATTTTTCCCCTTGGTTGTTTATACTTGTGGTGCCATATCTAAGAAACTACTGCTTAATCCAAGGTCATGAAGATTTATGCCTACATTTTCTTCTAGGAGGTTTATACTTTTAGTTTTCACATTTAGGTGTTTGATCATTTTGAGCTAATTTTTATATATGGTGTGAGGCAGGGGTCCAACTTCATTCTTTTACATGTGGATATCCAGTAGCCTCAAATCATTTGTTGACTAGACTATTCTTTGTTCACTGAATTTTCTTGGTACCCTTGTTGAAAATCAATTGAGCATAAATGTGAGTTTATTTCTGAACTCTTGATTCTATTTCACTGATCCATTTGTCTATCCTTCTGCCAGTATCACAAAATCTTACTTATTCTAGCTTTGTAGTAGGTTTTGAAAGTGGATAGTCTCCAAATTTTGTTCTTTTTAAAGACTGTTTTGATTATTTCTGGGCCCTTTGTATTTCCATATGGATTTTAAGATTAGCTTGTAAGTTTCTGCAAAAAAGGGGCCTGGGATTTTAACAGGAATTGCATTTTATCTCTAGATAAATTTGGGGAGCACTGCCATCCCAACAATACTGTCTTCTAATCCATGAGCCCAGATGTCTTTCCATTTATATAGGTTTTCTTTAATTTCTTTCAAAAATGTTTCGTAGTGACCCAGCTTCTTTAATAAATAAATTTAAAGGGGGAAGAAAAAATAAGAAAGTTGTAGCATAACAGAAACATAAAGACATAGCTACCAAATATAATGTGTCAACCTTATTTGGATATTGATTTCGTCAAACTGTGAAAAAAATATGAAGCAATCAGCAAAATTTGGATACTGAGTGGATTTTAACATTAAGATTTTTTAAAGTGCTCTAATGGTATTATGTTTATAATGGTATTGTGTTTATGTTAAAAATACACACATTTTAGAAATGCAAGCGGGATAAAATTGTATGATATCTGGGATTTGTGTCAAAATAATCTGTGGGAGAGTGAGTAGGGATATAGAGGAAACCTACATGGAGGTTCATCACACTATTCTGTTTTCCTAAATTACGATGTGAAAGTTGCAATCATTTAAAAAAATCTCTATTAGTTATTAGGTAAAGTACAGAATATTAACTTTCCTTGAGAGTTGGCTAACGAAAAATCCCAAGCCCCTATTTTCTCAATGAAGTCCAGTATTAAAACTGAAGATGCATTCTGAAAAGACAAAAACAAAATACAAACCAAAATCCTATACCAGGACAGAAGTACTACACTTAAGAAATGCAAACTGAATGATAAACATCTACCAAGAATGTTTACAATAAGCCAGCAATACCCCTAAATGCAAACTGTTCTATTAATCAACTTTTTCTGAATTCAGTTCAATGTTCCCTCTTTCTTTACAGTGCTTTAAATAAGGCAGTGGGTCTTCATTCTGAAACGGACGTGAGCATCATCTGAAGAGCTTTTTAAAGCCCAGGTTTCTGGGAAACATCCCAGATTCACTGCAACAGAATCTCTAGGGGTTGAGCAAGGGAAATAAATTTTTTTCTTCTTTAAGCTTCACAGTTTATTTTGATGTCCAGCCAGGGCTGAGAAATAGTGAATTAGCAGTTTTCCTTATACTATTATTGTACTTTTTAGACTCTAAGCCATTATAAGAAGAAAGCATACTATTTACTTCAGAAAGGTAGGGAGAGCTTGCTCCATCTCCCTTCACCACTGCAGTTTGACAATTACTGCTTGTAATATTTGTGTGCACTTCTCACACTCTTTTTTGGTTCTCTCTAGAAGCAGGTTCTTTGGGATAAATATTTATGTGGAAGGATTTAAAAATAATTTAAGAATAAAAATTAAATAATTTTAAATAACTGAAAGGAAACAATTTAGGAAGCATCTAAGCAGCATATTTCAGTACAAAGCCTTCTGAAGCTAAGCATTAACTAAACTAGCTAGGTGGCAGTGGAGGAGAACAAAAGACAGCTGGTGGGGGGAGGGGGCGAGTAGGAGAGTGGAAGAAAAGAAGAAAAACAGGAAGAGTAGGGAAAATAAAAGTATCAATTCTTGTTTCAGAGGCCCCCCAAGTTGCTATATGAATTGCCTGGTCTAGATCAGAAATCAGTAATTTACAAAGGAGTCGCCCTGGTTAGTTTTGGGGTAGGAGGTGGGGACAGGGGAGGGAGGGTTTTGTTGAACTGTAGTACTTCTACCTCATTTTCTCTATCTTCAAAATGGGGATATAATAATTCACTCTTTTCATCACAGATATGTTATTAGGCTAAAAACAGACTCTAAACTATTCAAATTGTACATCTTCGAATACCACGCTTAAAGCAATTAGTGGTAAGAGAAACTTATATTTTTATGAACAACAAACTCACCTGAACTTTAACTTCCTGGTGGCTGAGCAGAGGAACCAAATGAGGGACTATTCCAGAGTCTATTACCATCTGTATCTGTTCATTACCAGCATCAGTAAGATAAGAGAGGGCCCAGACAGTATCTACCAATATCTGGTGAATAAAATGAAAATTTAAATAGCCTTTAAATATTTTCTCATTTTAATAATTCTTAGTCATAGAGAATAATCTATGATTGTTCTATTAGCTTCTTTCTTCCTTCCTTCTCTCATCTCAATTCACTGGAATCTTAATCTTCTCTATTACACTAAACATCATCATCTGTGAACATCTGTATCAAGTATGTGCATCTTTTAACCATATTCAGGATGTTTAGGTTAACTATGATCTTGATCACACATTAGTATCCAATCTTAATTCCCCAAGACACAAATATACTACATAGCACATGAAATACGGAAAAAGGACATTCTCTTTCCCAAATGCCCAGACTGAGGGATAATACGTCCAAGGACACTGTGGTAAATGTATACAGTAGGAAATAATATATGTACCCAACATACACAGTGGTTCAAAACATCTGGGCTAGGTGGATATATTCAAAGTGTTCTCTAGTATCATTGGTACCATGTAGGTATGTCTAAAGCCAGTACTCCAGTATTAGGATTATAGTAGTTTTATCTTTTCTAATCAGTTTGCTTTGCCTTGTAAAACTGGAAGCAACTTTCCACATAGTGGAAGTCTCCCACAGCTGCAGATCAAGACATTTAAAGCAACCATAGGTCAACCTGTGAGATCTATAATCAAAAAATATGTTCTGGTAAAAAAAGGAAATACATAACTTATACCAGCTGCCAAAATTACTGACCAAAAAAACCCACCCCTCTGTAATTAATTTATATTAAAAATATCCTATAGATTATATTTTAAAGTACAGTGGGCCACTGTGTTTCATCTCTCTTTATATGTTAAGCCCTAATTAGAAGTTATGGCCAAAAGGAAGTATGACAAACATCTATTAAATTGCTGCATAAATTATACAACGATTGACAAAGACATAGCAGTAATAATTGTGCCCAGAACTTTACTTCCAAAGCCTTTCTGGAATATGGACTCTGTCAAATGACAAGCTAGAAAAGTTTGAAACCTGTTAAATTCTAAAACAATGTTATGTTAAAGACCTCCAAGAAGCTCCTAGAAGGATAAAACAGCACTTTGCCATTGTTCCTTTCAGAAAGTCAAGACAGTGCTACGGATATTTTTAATGTAAAAGGAAGACACCAAATGAAAAATTCACACAAAGTGGTCAAAATATATGAAACAACTAAATTTCAACTTACAAATGTAATTTTTTTTTCTGGAGTACTAACATATGCCAAAATTTGATGATAGAGGCAAAAACTTCAAGTTACTAAATTACAACTAGAGTGTAATTTCAGTGTGTCACTGATGGTTTGTGGAAGCAGTTTTAATTTTTTTTTAATTTTTCTGATGGCCTGATTTAAGAAGTTGCTGCTAAGTGTTTACTTAAGAAGATTTTATTTTTAGTAAACATCTTTATTTAGTAAACAATATTACTTAGTAAACATCTACTTAAAAAAACCCATGAAAACTGGCTTGAGAAATTCAAGATACATCAAAAGCAAGAGATCAACTGGACTGGGATAAATAGGTGGCAAGAACGTAATATACCCCTGAATAAAGCCAACCAAGGTGTTTGTTTTCTGCTACAGGGATAAACTTTGAGATTAATCTTTCTTAGAAATCTTTTAAAAGCAAAGTATTAAAAATTTGTAATTTAATCAAAGAACTTGGCTCTAAGGAGCCAAAAGCAAAAATTGCTTACATGTTTTTTTTTAAGCTCCTAGACTATCTGGAGCTAAAAAAACCCCTTTAGATCAAAGACCATGTTCATCTGATGGATTTTGTGAATTATATCACTGCTGGTTGTGGTATCATTCTAATTTTAATTTGTTCCATATGCTATAGAGAGATCTTGGCAAAAAAGTCTTACGCTAGAAATGGTAAAGGAACAAGGCAGCTTATCAAACATTGGTCGTTAGACCAAAGCAAGTAGGTATTTAAAGGACCGCACACGTTTCTGCTGGTAGATACACGTTCTGCTCGTGTGATTCCCTTGCCCATTATATTCCTAGCTTTTCTAACACACTGAAGGCGAAACTGCCTCCTGAGCAGTCGGGGCACTTTGCCACCTCATTCACACTTCCTGAGTGGCTTTTTCCTTTGCCATCTGTGTTAGTAAGAATGAGTAAGATATATTTATTATGTTTAAAATCTAGTCTGCACTGATTTTTTTCCTTGTTGTTTGGATAATGAGTTATCTCTACACCAAGTGAAGCCACTACCCAAATCATTATAAACGGAAAAACAGAGTAAACATGAAATTGAAGAGCAACTGATGTTCGTGGTTTGGTCTCTGTATGTGAATACAAACCCATGCATAATGGCACAAATATATTTCTCTTTTTTAATCTTTCAAAAACCCAAAATATCACTAGGTATATGTGCTCTCTCACTGTCCAGGCTGTCAAAATGAGCTTCCATAAAAAGCTCATGGAACAATCAAAGACAATCTTAGTGAGAGAAATATCACTAACTGGCAACTTTAAGAACTTTCAATGTGAGTTTTTACAACATTTGTGTATATACATACATACATATATATAAATATGTATATGCACATACATTAATGCTCAGACCAAAACAAGTCAGGCATGATTTCTTCACTGAAATTATATTTTGTGATACAAGTAAACACCGAGTAAATATAAAAAGATCAAACTATGTATTACAGCTCTTGAAACGGAAAAATCTGATAAAGTATACTGACACCATGTTCACTATTTTCTCCCTTATGTCGCAGTGGCAGCCCTAGACATACATACATACATACAAATATAAAGATATATGATGGGAAACATTTACTCACATTTACATCTGTGTGATGAATTAAAACACAAAGAGCTGGAAGAATCTGGAGAGAGAAACATAAAGATTTTAAAACATATATAGATAAAAACATATATGTAATGGTAGCTACTTTAGTTTAAAAACAAAAAAACCACAAAAATACTTGTTTACCTCCTGAATGGTTTCCATTGGCGGTGGTGGGTCTTTGTGGCGACATAAGTTGACCATAACCCAAGTAACATTTCTTAAGAATGTTATAGGAATAGATGGACTTATGAAGGAAAGTAAAGGTTTCACAACTCCAAGACTTATGACATAGTCTCTACACTGTGGCCCATCACCTGCAGGAAGAAGAACTTATTAATTCAATAAAATATGTTGACAACATGCAATTCAGAAAACATAAATCACTGCATTCAATGTGCTGATTCCTAAATTCTAACCAGATATACTATTAAGTTTAATAAAAGTTATAGACAATAATAACCAAGTTCACATTTTAAGTCTTTGATTCAAGAGAAGCAACATAGGTACTAAGATATTCTTTTACACATTATTCATGTACTTAGGTTTATAAGCTGCTCACCTATACAGTTTTTATGCCATCTAAATGCTAGAAACCTAAGGGTTCTTTAAAATACCCTGTGAGCAGAGAACTGGTGCTTTCATCTTCTCTCAAAGGTACTCTCAGTTTAACAAACTCATGCAATAAAAAAAGATATATTAAAATACTATTAGAGAGAAAATATTTGAGAGAAAATAACTATAAATTATTCTATACACTTAAAAACTATGTCAAAAAAAGCGTGTGTGTGTGCATGCGGGGGGCGACCAATGCCCCTAGAGTAGTGGTTCCCACAGTGATTCTACTGAAACAGAAACTCACGGGTCCAGGATTCTGTGTTTTAACAAGCCCTTCATAGGATTCTGGTAACAGCCTAAAAGTTTGAGAGTCACTGCCCTAGAGAACTACCAAATTTAATTTCTATATCAAAAGTGTCACTGTAATTTCTAGTATGTGAGCCATGATGAAGTATTACATTCCACAAGCAAAAACACTTCTCCTTGCATTACAATATTTGCAGATAAATACTTGTTTGTTTCGCATCCATGTATTCTAATTAACGCCATGTATTCTAATTAACAATGTCACTAGAACTAAAACACAAAGATCAAGATGCTGCGTTAATAGTTCTAAATCTAGAATTGGGTATAAAAACAAGGAGTGAGGGACACTGGATTCACAAATGACAGCATTCCTAATAGCAATATGCTGTATGCCAAGAACAGTTTACAGAGAAATTCTCCGTTTTGAAAACTCATAATCGTGGGACACTATTCTTACATCTTGGCCCCCAAAAGGGCAATAAAGAGAAGGTAATATCAAAACAATACTGAGTACTTCCATGCAAGAATAATAAACAATCTATGGCAAAAATAAACTTTAACATCAAGGGACATGATACAGTTCAGACTCCAGATTTTATCTATTCTGCACTGGAAGACAGCTCTTTGAATTTTTGGATTTGGGTAAAGTTAGGCTCTAGATAAAAAAAAAATTAGAATTGTCTTTAATTATTCTTCTTACAATTATTTATCAGAGAAAACCTGAAAGGTGTGGTAATCATGGTGCATTAAAAGAGACTGCCTACAATCTACAGATATCTCCTGGATGATGATGACCTCATGATGATAATGGATAACATTACTATAATGTAATATACTAAGACCCACAAAAGATACAAAACATTTCAATTTAGACTCTTCTCAGAACTGCCATTATAGAGAAAAATTGTTGACGTTTTCCCTCTTCTTTTTTTCTTAACACTTCCTATGATAGTGCAGACAGTTGAAGAAGAAAATGGACCCCAACATAATAAAGGAAGAAGAGAAGATCTAAATGATATATATATTTCATAATTATTCAAATAATTAAGAGCTGACTATATATAATAAAATATAAAGGTGTCATAAGCAACAAAAATGTTCATTCTGTTTATTATGAATTATACATAATTATAGCTGTAATTATACAGCTATAATTTTTGTAAACTATTTCAGAAAAACTAGTGCTGAAAAAGAAAAAATCTTTTTCCTTTTCCACTACTAGTAGTCATTTTTATTACACAGCATATGATAACAACTGTTGGACTGTTATTACACATTTTCTACAAACCTATGATATTTCCCAATGCCCACACTGCTTGCTCACAGACATTTTGATGGGGTGAATGGAGAAGCCTTAGGAAAAGTGGCACAGCATCTGAAGGAGGAAAAGGTAAGTTATTTAAGTTTGAAGATATTGCTATATGTCAATTATATCTCAATAAAATTGGAAGAAAAAAAGGTTAAAGATACTCTACATTAAACCAAAAATCAATCTTGTTTGTTGCTGAAACCTCAAATGAAAGAAACCTATCAAAAATATTTTAAATATATCCTCATTAAATTCTCATTAGAATAAAGTAGTAGAAAAATTTTGACTAGCAGACTACTTATTCAGCATCAAAATGACAATTTTGACATAAAGACAAATATCAAATTAAGCTGGTAAAATTTCATTCAAAATTGAACCTGAATTTAATTCCAATTTCAAGATCAATTCCTTATAGATTAAGCATTATCTTCGAATTGGGGTGGGGGGAGGACAACCCAAATCGTCCAAGTAACTTGTAAATATAGAAATTTAAAATAACTTCATGTGGGTCTTTTGACAGGCCAGTGCCACATTGAGACCTTCTGAATCAGAAAGTGATTCTGTTGCTTAACAAGGATGAGACACACAGAAAGGCCTGGATCCAAACAGAATAATACTGCACCAAACATGTGATTCTTCTATTTCCTTTCTTCCTTCTGATATTACTTTGAAAAATGCTATTTAAGGTACTGGTAGATCAATCATGCTTACTCATAATAAAAAGTATTTCATTTATCCATTATTTTTGGTATACTAAGACAAACCAGCAGCATAAAAACAATTTCTAAGTCTCTTTCTAATCTTTAAAGAGCACACAAGGGGCCAGCCCCGAGGCCGAGTGGTTAAGTTTGCATCCTTTGCTTCGGCGGCCCAGGGTTTCCCCGGTTTGGATCCTGGGCGCAGACTTAGCACCACTCATCAAGCCACACTGAGGCGGCATCCCACATGCCACAACTAGAAGGACCCACAACTAAAATATACAACTATGTACTGGGGGGCTTTGGGGAGAAGAAGGAAAAATAAAACCTTAAAAGTAAATAAATAAAGAGCACATAAAACAGAAAGGAGAAAGAGTGAGGAATTAAGACGTTGCCTTAAATTCACAAAATTTACGAACAGTTAAGTATACAAAACAAAACCAAAAAACCCCCCAAAACCAAAAATAAAAACCACCTGAACCCAAAATTAAACCAGTTTTATTAAAACTTTACGTAATTAGTTTTTCTATTTAATATTACAACACAAGTGTCTACATAATAAAATGCTTACTTGGATAAGACTTTTGTCCCCCTTCAAAATCAAGCAGAAATTAGTACTTAAGATTTTAATAAGCTGAAACAAAAAAAATAAAATACCTAGAAATAAACTTAAAGAGGTGAGAGATCTGTACACTGAAAACTATAAAACTGTTGAAAGAAATTCAAGGAGACACAAAGAAATGGAAATATATTCTGTGTGCTTGGATTGGAAGAATTAACATAATTCAAATGTCCATACTTCCTAAAGCAATTTACAGATTCAATGCAATCCCTATCAGGTTCCAATGACATTTTTCACAGACACAGAATAAAGAATCCTAAAATTTATATAAAACAATGAAAGACTCCACATAGCCAAAGGAATCTTGAGAAAAAAACCAACAAAGGTGGTGGTATCACACTCCCTGATTTCAAAATATACTACAAAGCTATAGTAATCAAAACAGTATGGTACTGGCACAAAAAGAGACACAGAGATCAATGGAACAGTCAAAAGCCTGGAAATAAACCCACACATCTCTGGACAGCTAATTTTCAACAAGAGAGCCAAGAACATACACTGGAGAAAGGAAAGCCTCTATGATAAACAGTATTGGGAAAACTGGACAGTCACATGCAAAAGAATGAAAGTAGATCATTATCTTACACCATACACAAAAATTAACTCAAAAATGGATTAAAGACTTTAATGTAAGACCTGAAACCATGAAACATCTAGAAGAAAACATAGGCAGTACACTCTTTGACATTAGTCTCAGTAGCATGTTTTCAAGTGCCATGTTTGACCCGGTAAGGGAAACAACAGAAAAAATAAACAAATTGGACTACGTCAAACTAAAAAGGTTCTGCACAGCAAAAGAAACGATCAACAAAATGAAGAGACAACCTAACAATTAGAGGAATATATTTGCAAACCATATATGTGTTTTGGGGTTAATATCCAAAATATATAAAGAACTCATACATCTCAACAACAAAATTAAAAAATGGGCAAAAGATCTGAAAAGACGTTTCTCCAAAGAAGATATTCAGATGATTTGAGCAAAATGGCAGAGTGAGCAGTTTTCTTTGTCTCTCCCCCTTTGAATCTACAACTAATTGGACGTTCATTGGTCAACAAAGGAATCCACACAGCATCTCATGACGCCTGAGAGACGTGTGCTGCTACACATCTGAAGGTGGACGGACTTCCCCCTGGGAGGAGGTGGAGAGAGGTGAAAACTCTCCAACCCCTGATCCCCGGACAGACTAGTACCTGTAAGTGACTTTCTTCCAGCGGACACACTCACAGCATTGCCACACACAGAGGACGGGCATGTGCGGGTATCAGCAGAGCAATGGTGGAAACAGCTCACTACAGCCCTACCTAAACCCCAGCGATTGCCCCTAAGCCCAGGGGAAAATCCATGGTCCCGCCCCAGTAGCAGGGAAAGCCTCTACTTGCCATTAGTGGAGAGACCCCACCCAGCATTCAGAACGCTGGGAGGCTCCTGGAGAGGAGGATCCCAGGCAGGGCAGCAGCCTGCCAGCCGCCTCTGACTCACAGACTCCAGCTGTGTCCCAGAGGGGACAAGGGACACCCAGTGTGACTGTGTGTGAGGAAGGGGGTGCGTTGGAGTCCCAGCCGCTCTGCTCCACGGTCCAGGGGGAAAATCCACGGTCCTGCACCAGTGGCAGGGAAAGCCGCTACTCGCCATTAGCGGAGAGGCCCCGCCCAGCATCCAGAACGCTGGGAGGCTCTGGGAGAGGAAGATTCCAGGCAGGGCAGCAGCCTGCCAGCCGCCTCTGACTCATGGACTCCGGCTGTGTCCCAGAGGGGACAAGGGACACCCAGTGTGACTGTGTGTGAGGGCAGGGGCGTGTTGGAGTCCCAGCCGCCCTGCTCTGTGGTCCAAGGGGAAAATCCATGGTCCCACAGCAGCCACAGCGAAAGCCTCTGGGCAGCATTAGTGAAGAGGCCCCACCTGGCAATCACAAGCCTGGAAGACCCTGAGGCAGAAGTAGCAAAGCTGGGTGAGCTAACCACAGACTGCAGTAGATACCCATAGCTCTGCTGTGGGCCATAGTGGACACGTGAGATCTTGTGGGCCATGACAGTGACAGAGCTGTGTATATAGGTGATCCTGCTCCCGGCCGCTGGGAAAGCCCATAACACTGCTGCAGACACTAAGGAGGGAGCGCGTCTAGGTGGTCTGCGATGGTAGGCACCAGCAACCTGAGGCCCCCTTGTGATTGTCCCCACAGCTGATGAGGGACCCCAAAGGACCACTGTGACTATGAGGAGGGGCCCAGGTCCGGGCAGCAACAGCTGACAGGGATCCTGGTCAGTGCAGATTAACAAACAGCTCCCCCTGGACTCCAGGAGAAGAAAGTGGAAGCAGTAAGTAAACTCTATCTCTATGCAGAGGCACAAATCCACGCCATCAAGCAGTATGAAAAAATATATTAAATCTCTAGAACAGAAGGAAAATGACAAGTACCCAGAAAACAATCCCAAAGACAATGAAATCTACAACCTAAATGATGATGAATTCAAAACAGCCATCATTAAAAAACTCAACGAGTTAAAAGAGAATACAGATAGACAACTCAATGAGTTCAGGAGCTATGTCACAAAAGAGCTTGATACCATAAAGAAGAACCAATCAGAAATATTGGAGATGAAGAACACAGTGGAGGAGATTAAGAAAAATCTGGACTCTCTGAACAGTAGGGTCGATAATATGGAGGACAGAATTAGCAATTTGGAGCATAGGAATATATAAATGCTGCAGATAGAGGAAGAGAGAGAACTAAGACTAAAAAGAAATGAAGAAACTCTCCGAGAATTATCCAACTGAATTAGGAGATGCAACATAAGGATTATAGGTATCTCAGAGGGAGAAGAGAAGGAGAAGGGGGCAGAATGCCTCTTCAAAGAAATAATGGCTGAGAACTTTCCAAACCTGGGGAGAGAGATTGAACTCCACGTGACAGAAGCGAATAGATCTCCAAACTTCATTGGTGTCAAAAGACCAACCCCAAGGCATATAGCAGTGAAGCTTGCAAAGGTTAATGACAAAGAGAAAATACTAAGGGCAGCAAGGCAGAAGAAAATAACCTATAAATGAACCCCCATAAGGCTGTGAGCAGATTTCTCAGCAGATACCTTACAGGCTAGAAGAGAGTGGAATGATATATTCAAAACTCTGAAGGACAAAAACTTCCAGCCAAGAATACTCTATCCAGCAAAAATATCCTTCAAATATGATGGAGAAATAAAAACTTTCCCAGATAAACAAAAGTTAAGGGAGTTCATTGCCACAAGACCTCCTCTACAAGAAATGCTCAGGAAGACCCTCATACCTGAAAAATCAAAAAACCAAACGGGGCTGCAAAACCCACAGCAACCTCTCCAACATTTGTCACTTTTTGTTTGTCAAATACACTGCTGGTGGGAATGCAAACTGGTGCAGGGTTGTGGGAGGGCACAAAGGGTGAAGTGGTGCACCTACAACATGACTAACAATAACGTACAACTGAAATTTCACAAGGGTGCAAACTATCATAATCTTAGAAAAAGTTATTAAAAAAAAGAGGATATACAGATGGCCAACAAGCACATGAAAAGATGTTCAACATTACTGATTATTAATGAAATGCAAATAAAACTACAATGAGATATCACCTCATATACTCATACATTTCTGGTGGGAGTGCAAACTGGTGCAGCCACTATGGAAAACAGTATGAAGGTTCCTCAAAAACTTAACAATAGGGGGCTGGTCCGGTGGTACAGTGGTTAAGTTTGCACATTCCACTTCGGCGGCCCGGGGTTCGCCAGTTCAGATCCCGGGTGCGGACATGGCACCACTAGGCAAGCCATGCCATGGTAGGCGTCCCACATGTAGAGTGGAGGAAGATGGGCACGGATGTTAGCTCAGGGCTAATCTTCCTCAGGGGGGAAAAAATTAAGAATAGAACTACCATATGTCCCAGGTATTCCAGTGCTGGGTATTTATCCAAAGACCATGAAAACATGAATGTGTAAAGATATAAGCACCCCCATGTTCACTGCCACATTATTCACAATAGCCAAGACTTGGAAGCAACCTAGACACCCATCAAGGTATGAATGGATGAAAAAGACATGGTATATATACACAATGGAATACTACTCAGCCATAAAAAATGATGAACTCTGGCTGTTTGAGAAAACATCGACAGACCTTGATGGTATTATGCTAAGTGAAACAACTGAAAGGGAGAAGTCAAATACCGTACGATCTCACTCATAAACAGAAAATAAAAATAACAAACACAGAAAGAGAGATTGGATTGGTGGTTACAAGAGGCGAAGTGTGGAGGGAGGAGGGGTAAAAAGGTAACTAGGCACATGTGTATGCTGATGGATTATAATTAGTCTTTGGGTGGTGAACATGATGTAATCTACACAGAAACTGAAATATAATGATGTACACTGAACTGAAAAAAGTAAGTTAAAAAAAAGATTTTAACAAGCTTAGACGAGTATACTTCTTACACACTTGAAGAGGATTTTAAAAGTACCTTCTTTAAAATGATCAATTTGTTTGGTAGAAGAATCAAATAGTATTCAAGAAAACAATACACTCCAGTTATTACTCCTAATAGTAATTTCCCACTTACATCTCTTGAACATAAAAAGAAAAACAATCCTATTATAATAAACTGAAAAAAAAAAACCCTAAAAGCCATTCTTTCAATAGGAGCACTTTATAAAGGAAGATTTCTCTAAAACATATGATGGACATCTCATTGAGAGAGGGCAAGAGGCAGTGTAGCAATGGGAAAAACACCCTTATTTCTACAGTATCCTATAAATAAAGTATAAGTACAATAATGTGATCTGCTACTACAATTAGGAAATGTTCTCAGATTTAGAAAGGAATCAAATGAGTGTTTGGAAATAGAAAATGTCAGTTACATGATCAAAGTAACATACTTAAATTGGCCTATGTGTTACTGGATAACTATTATTTTATAACATAAATAGTTTTATCCTTTTAGGAGAATCACTTTATCTTTTAACCAACTTCTTTATTAAAAATCACAGTTTTGTCTGTTAATAACCAACTTACTGGACTGAACTACTGCTTGAGTTTGTTCAGAGGTTCCAGACGCAATGTTTGTCAAAGCCCACGCAGCTTCAAACTGTAAAGAAGGACTGCAAAACCAAGAGTTTTAAACAGTAGGGATTTTTACATTGGCCCAAATACCTACCAACCATTCCTCTACTCTAGCATTTTCACAGTACTAAATACTTTGT
Organism: Equus quagga; assembly: GCF_021613505.1. Classification (NCBI taxonomy): domain Eukaryota; kingdom Metazoa; phylum Chordata; class Mammalia; order Perissodactyla; family Equidae; genus Equus; species Equus quagga. The sequence continues at coordinate 61,257,808 of NC_060270.1, forward strand.
TTCAGAAGGTATCTAGGTATCCAGCACTTTTTTTTTTTTAACCTCCAATGACTTTAAAAACTCTCTAGGCATAAAAAGCATACAACCCCCTCTGGTGTCCTTCTTATTTTCAGTAAGAACTCTTTATTAAGATACCTGCACATTACTATCCCAACTTGAGTCTTCTCAAGTAGCTATCCAGCCAAACCAGTTTCTTGCCAATTTCCCAAGCTTAAAGGTTAAATGTATCATGCTTAAGTCTTTCCTCGGCCTTCATCTTCATCTCTTAGTATAAACACACCTTGCATTATTTTTTCACTTTGGCTTTTCAACTCCATCTCATAAGCCCTTTTCTCTTTTCTTTAAAGATCAAATTAACTACTAGAAAATTGTGTCTTCTGCAAAGGATACATCCTAAATTATTTCTTAAAATAATGTACTTACTTGTCATCTCTTTCAAGACAGTGGACTAAAATAGGCAATATTCCAGATTTTATTAAGTCATCAATTGGTGGATTTCGATCACTGGACAGAAGCTTCCTAAAAGAGAGATATATACATATATATATATACACACACACACACATAACCCTCCCTTATGAAACTTAAAGACATATTATAATTCGATTCATATTTGATACAGCAATTACAATCAATCTGAGTATTTGGCACAAGTACTGTCTCTGAAATTTACTTTTTTTTTTTTTTAAGGAAGATTAGCCCTGAGCTAACATCTGCTGCCAATCTGCCTCTTTTTGCTGAGGAAGACTAGCCCTGAGCTAACATCCATGCCTATCTTCCTCCACTTTATATGTGGGACACCTGCCACAGCATGGCTTGCCAAGCGGTGCCATGTCCACACCTGGGATCCGAACTGGTGAACTCCAGGCTGCCAAAGTGGAATGTGTACACTAAACTGCTGCACCACTGGGCCAGCCCCTAAAATTTACTTTTTAAGTTTATATAATGCAAACTTTTCTCTATTCCCAAAAAAACCGATTTATAAATTTACTGATTATTAATAATTAGGAAAAAATGGCAGACATGAACCACTTTACCACTTTTTAAATTAGTACAGTAACATTATTCCTTTGATAAAGTCCCAGTTGTGACTTATAAAAAGACAACTAAATATTTTATATATTTTACCTTTGGACTTAATTTTTAGGTTAGAGAAGAAAACTGGGCAGACTCCTTCAACATGGTATTTACCCTACTAAGAAAGGAGTTAAGAGGTCACCAAAATACCCCAAATTATTCATACTAGGTCACAACAGAGTCAAAGGACAAAGCCAGGTAGGCTTCTGGTACATCCTTATAGCTGATACTAGTGTCCAATTCTTCATACTACTCAAAACACCAAATGAAAGCTCACCAACATTCTCATCTCAGTGACTAACGTGAAACAGAATAAGCACAGCAATACACAGGAAAATACTCAAAGAGATGTTTGAGATATTAATATAAAAGACAGGCACATCCTTGGTCTCATGGAGCTCAGAGGGTAAATCAGCAATACCCAGCGCCCATTTGCACACGTGGAACACTGCAGGTGGCCTGACACAAATCTTCACCCATTTGAATCACCTGCATTACTACATAAAGACAATGTTTTAGAAAGCCCAATCAGATCATCCCCCTATCTAAACCAAGTGACGGCTGCTTACTTCTCTATCAATGTAAACTCCTTGACCTAGCTTTAAACCACTCCACAAGGTGGCTCCATGATACCTAACTAATCTTATTCTCTGTTAACTCAACAATAGGTCAGTCGCCTGTACCACCATTTCAACCTCATTTCCAGGCCCTTCACATCCTATTCTTTCTGTCTATGCAAACTCTATCTAGTCAAAGTCTACATCAAGTTCTGTTTTCACAATACCCTCTCTGAATTCCAAGAGGATTTACACAGCTGTCGAGTATCACTGTTTTTTACATAGTTTCACCCTTCCAGTTAGGTTCTAAGTCGAATTGGAAACCTAAAGAGCAAGAATTATACCACATGCTTTTTCACAGTATTTTCTGTAACACATGACACATTCTTAGCACAAAGTAGGAAATAACCCAGTCTTTCTGAATCAAGGTTTCAGATGTAATAGAAGAAAATTTTTTTAGGACATTCTTAAAGAGAAATGGCCTTTTTTTCTTTGAGTGCATACAATATCTACAAAATATAATATAAAATCAGTTTGGAGCCACTGTCTTGATTTGTGCTAAAGTGCCAGCAGTTTTACCCACAGCTGTTTTTGCAACATAAATGTAAATGTTAACACAGTGAGAAAAGGCAAATACAGTCTTAGAATTATTGTGAAAATAGGTTTGATCCAAGTATATCCCTGCTGAAGTTGTCTCAGGATCTCCAAGAGAGCCACAGACCATAGTTGAGAACCCCAGCCTTAGGGCTTTAACTATCTTACAGAATTCATGTTGAGAAGAGCTGCTCCAAAACTATCAAATAATCAACTGTGACAATAGTAAGTTTAATGTATCAATTTCTTAATCATTCTTCCTATAAACATTAATTTGCCACTTTGAGATGTGAATACTTTTGCGATCTTTCTATGTAACAAAGTCCTTTGTAAAGTTTTTTTTTAACCTGTAATGGGCAACATTGTAATTCCGTAATTTCCCTATCTGTTCTAGGTTATTTAAGGTGAATACACAAAAGTAGGAAGTCTAATAAATATAAAAGGGATTCATACACTGGATAAGATATTGGATGGGCCTGTGAATCTTCTTCCAATTTGAAATTCTACAACTAGCATCAATTTCTTGCTTAAGTATCTTTTTCTTGTTGATAATCACAACACAGAGTGTTATTCTTATATTGATAAATATACAGAAGCAACCATTATATTGTACTGCAATACACCATGTCTTCCCCAATCTATTTATTAATACAAAGGTCTCAGTAATAAGTTTTTCTGCTTTTTCCCTTAAAACATGAGAGTATAGGTTTCACAATAGAAATATGCAAAACAACTTAGTATTCAATACTATCTGGAAACAGACTGGAGCCTTTGTAGCCCTAAATCTTAATGTCTACTTGCCTGTATACTGCTATAGTAAGCTTCTAACTTTATTATTATTTTATCAATATGAGGATCATTGAGAAGAATTAACTACTTGGGCAGGATCTGAAGAATCTGACCTCTTATAAAATGAAACCTATTAATCAGTAAAAAGTAAAGCTTTATAAATGTTTTTCTATTGGTCTATGGCAATAACCTGTCAAATCAACTTTTCTCAAGCATCTGTACATGTTTTGCACACTAAAGCTTCAGCGTATTTGTGAGTTTAGAAAATTGCTACCAGTTTTAATACTCTAAATCAGAGGACAACTTTTAAGATAAATGCAGTTGGTCTATGACTATTCTTTATTGTCTGTCATCAAAGTTGAATGACTGACACAACTACTATATAGTGAAAACCCGAAAGAGAACTCCTGTGTAAGTTATAAAATTTAAATATGTCCTCAAAGTTTAACTTACCTAGCAGCCTGAACTGCACTTAATTGAATTCCTTGGTTATCACTTGAAGCATTCTATAAAAAATAAAATAATTTTTGATGTAGATACACAATAATTAGTTGTTAAGTCCAAAAAATAAAAATGAAGAGACAAAAAAACCCTCAACTTACTTGAACAATAGCTTCTAGAGAGGTATTTTGCTGGGAAAAAAGGTAAACAGAAAACTAAGTTAAAAAGTCTCCTTGAAATTCTCTATTTATGTAAATTCTTTCACTGGTAATTTTAAGTTACCCGAATAACAATAACTTACCACTCTATAATCGCCATCTATATCAGAGTCTTCACAGACGTCTTCATGTGGTACATTCCTTCTCTTTAAGAGGTGTTCATCTCTTTTATTCTTTAAAAAAAGACCAGAAAAAGAACTTTAGTTAAATAAAAAAGCTAAATACTTTCATACAAACGTTAGGCAATCTGGTGCCTACAAACTGAAATATGAAGTGCCTTTTAAAAGTAAAACACAAGTTTAGAAAATTAAACCAAATTGTGAATTAAACACTTAAGCAACACTAATCTGAGCTCCAAACCCGCAAATGTTACATTCTTAGTGAACCATGAACTATGCATAAACAAACTAAAAAACAAAAAAATTTGATTAAAAAAGATAGTGTACAAGTTTAAGCCAGGACCAAACATACATATTTATTGAAAAGTACTAAACTATTTTATACATCATTGGAAGCTTCTCTTTATCCCTAAAAACAAAGTCAAAGCAAAAGTTGGGCAGTTCAAAACGAGACAAAACCAAAAAAGTGTTACAAAGTCAAGGGTAGCTGGAATTTCATTTAAAATGTTTAGGACCAATTTAAAAATATACTCTTTTCAGTTCTTTTCAGGGCGTAACTGTACATACCAGGACTATTTAGTATAACTGTATACCTATGACTTACACTTTATATAAATCATTTAAAAATTATAGAAGGAAAAAAACCATCTGATAACTTGTTTATCTCTACTTTTGGATAGTGGACAAGGTGCATCTTTCCAATTTCAACAGCATGCCAAATTTAGTGAAAATATTCCAGTTTTCAAAAGAAAAATGCTAAGTCCTTGAGATTAATATACATTTGATATTTTCCGTATATGCTGTAATGTTAGAATTATGCTTAGAAGTACCCAATATTCATCACATTAATCAGACTCACCTTCCTTAATTCCACTACAACTTCGTTTCGTTGCCGTCTCATAGTCTACAAGAAATTAAAGAAAAACACTGTAAAAAATCACCTCAAATTACGTCACCCAGAGAAAATCACTATTAATATTTTGATATACATCCCTCAATCTTTTCTTCTAGTCATATGTATCTAAAGTCATACTTTACTCATTAAAGATCATATTATATTATATAGATGATTTTCTATCTTCATTTCACATTTATATTCTCAAATACTGAAATTCTCTATGAAATCATTAATAGATCTGTAATATTGGATATATCATAAATTTTACAATAGTAACATAAGATTTATAACAATACAAAGGTAACAAAGAAGAAAAGAACTCATAATCTCATCCCCTATATGAACCATGACATTTTAAAAAGTAATACATGTAACAAGGTTACAAAATTCAACTGCTTTAAAAAAAAGGGAGGGGGGAACCTTCCTGCCCATCCACTGTCTCTTTCTCTAAAGGCAAACCCATTAGATTTACTATGATTCTGACACACTTATCTATTTATTCTGTTCTTCACCTTATTTTTGTTTATTTATAGATCTTAGAGATCTTCCATGGTAGTATATACAGACCTATTTAATTCTTTCTAATGACCACATAATTCTTCTATCATGTACTATAACCATTCTCTTATTTTGTAATGTTTTTTTCTCATTTTGAAGTTACCTAACACATGGATATATGCTCAACTGTAAAACATTCAAAAGTTTAGAAACAATACAAGTTCAAGCTCTTTCTATGTATAGTTTGCCTCATTCTTTCTTTTTTTTTTTTGAGGAAGATTAGCCCTGAGCTAACTACTGCCAATCCTCCTCTTTTTGCTGAGGAAGACTGGCCCTGAGCTAACATCCATGCCCATCTTCCTCTACTTTATATGTGAGATGCCTACCACAGCATGGCTTTTTGCCAAGTGGTGCCATGTCCACACCCGGGATCCGAACCAGCAAACCCCGGGCCTTGGAGAAGCGGAACATGCGAACTTAACCACTGCACCACTGGGCTGGCTCCTGCCTCATTCTTTCTAATGACTGCATATGCCAAGACATATTAAATGGAAATAGTAAGTCACAAAGAAACACTCAGATGTCTAACAAATATCTCAAACTTATATCCAAACTGAACTTTTGATCTTTAACATATGTACTCTATCCCAACTCATATGGTTCATATGCGGGGTGAGATTATGGGTTCTTTTATTCTTTGTACTTTTGTATTTTTATAAGTCTTATGTTACTGTTTAAAAATTTTATGATATATCCAATATTATGTATCTATTAATAATTTCAAAGAGATTTTCAGCATATGGCAACTCCATCCTTCCAGCTGCACAGATCAAAAATGTTGAAGCCATCCCTGATTCTTTTTCTCTCACATTACACATTGAATCTGTTAATAAATCCTCTTGGTTCAACCTTCAAAACTTACCCCAAATCCAACTATATATCACTACCTCCTCTGCCACTACTCTGGTCCAACTCACCATTCTCTCTCACCTAGATTATTGCAAAAGCTTCCTAACTGGATCCTTCCTTCTACTCTTGCCCTCTAACTTCCTCCCCAGTCCATTCTTATCACAGCAACCAAAGCAATCATCACAGGGAATCTTAATTTTTGCGTGCCATAGACTCCTTCGGCAGCCTGGTGAAATCGATGAACACCCTCTCAGATAGCATTTTTATTTATTTATTTTTTAAGGAAGATTAGTCCTGAGCTAACATCCATGCCCATTTTTCTCTACTTTGTATGTGGGACGCCTGCCACAGCATGGCTTGCCAAGCCGTGCCATGTCTGCACCCAGGATCGGAACCAGTGAACCCCGGGCTGCCGAGAAGAGGAACGTGAGCACTTAACTGCTGAGCCACCAGGCCGGCCCCTCAGGTAGTATTTTTAAATATACAAAAGAAATACATAAGATTACCAAAAAAAGTCAATTATATTGACATATTGTTGTCAAAAACATATAAATATGAAAAAACAAATAGTAATATATGTGCTTCATTATCACATTAAATAGGATCTAGCAGTGGGTCTAATAATTACTATAATTCCAAAGTAATGATGACCATAAATGGCATTTCAGGGTATCTTGCAACAGCAACAACAATGTGATTGTCACTGGTGGTGACAAAGTCACAAAGGTAACTTTAATAACTACTGAGGCTTACTGGCTACATCATTAAGTGAAAGAAATACTGTTTCAGTTAGAAGCTGGTGAAAATAAAGATGTAATTTCTCTTTTAAGTTCCCAGGCCCTCCTGAATTCTACCAAGAGATTTGGAGGAAGGACTCAATAAAGAATTCCTTTCTAAAAAGTCAGTCAGATCATGTTACTTGTCTGTTCAAAACCATCCAATGGCTCTCCACCTTGGAGTAAAAGCTCAGTCCTTAAAATGGCTTAAGTCCACTCAAATCTTTCCAGTTCATCCCCTCCCCAATTACCACCTCCCGGATCTCAGCTCCTATCATTCTCTTCATTCATTTTGCTGTATCCTAACTTTGCTATTCCTCCAACACATTGGAAATTCTCTCTTTTCAAGGCCTTCACTAATATACTATATAGCAATTCCTAAGACAACTCCAGAGCCAAACTCTTTGGGTTCAGTTTTCAGCCTTACTACTTACGAGCTCTCCATGCCTCAGTTTCCCATAAAATGAGGATAGTAAAAATAGCTACTTCATAGGATTACTGTAAGGGTTAAATAAAGTAATATATGTAAACTGCTTAGACAGTTCCTGGCACATGTGTTGGCTGCTATTATTACTGCTACTGCTATTTCCTCAGGGTGTAATGCTCTTCCCTAACTGATGTTTACTCTCTTATCTTTGAGTCTTTCAGATGTCACCTCCATGGAAGACCTCCAAGGTCTTCCCTTCCTAACCAGCCAGCAACTCTCCATCTGTGTACTTTCTATTCCTCCTCTCTGCCTTATTTTTCTCCATACTACTTATCACTTTCAAACATAGCATATATAACTTTATTTGCTTATTGGTCTGCTCCCTCTCCCACTAGAATATAAGCTCTACATATAAGAAATAACATAAAAAATAAGTCCTATTTCTTCTCAAAATGTATTGGCTAATCTTACATGTGCAGAAAACTTTACCTCAATTTTTGACCAAACCAATTTTTTCTATCTTTGTTTAGGTGAAGCTTCGTTTGAAGCTTTAATTTGAGCTTTGGTACACATATGGATTTTAAAAATACCAAAACTCAATTAAAAAAATAATTAGGCTGCAAAATGAATAAAAATAATTAGCTAAGTACTACAGTAAGAGTTGCAACATTCACTATCATTTAATCATTATAGCCTTAAGAGGTTAAGAAGAAACATTTCTTTCTTTTTACCAATAAACTGAGACTTAACGAAGTTAAATTACTTGGCCAAGACCACATAGCTATAAGTAGAATAGGCGGGATTAGAATTCAGCTTCATACAAAGCCAACTAACTACTAAGCTATATTGTCTCCCACAAGTCTTAAAGTCAAATAGAGTTTAAGCCAATTTTAGAGCCCATGGTTCACATTAAAGCAAAAGTCCTGTTATCAAGACAACGGGCTCTGCACTATATCACAATATGAAAACAGTAAACAATAAAAAACTATGTCTTATGCCTCACACAGAAACTAAAATCTGTAAAATCGTACTACTTAGAAGATTTCAATAAAAGGTAGATTTCTGAGGGCCAGAAATATTTTTAGCCTAAGGAAAGTTTTTACTAGTAACTACTCCATCTAAAGAAGCAGGATAAAGTCTGATGGGCTTTGATTAACTTCTTTTCAATAAAGCAAACTATTAAATAAGTCCAAAACAACTACTGCATATTTGCACAAATATTTTATTACCATTACAGCACAGTCGTGCTGCACAATGACGTTTCAGTCAACAACGGACTGCATACATGATAGTGGTCCCAGCCTAGGTGTGTAGCATGCTATGTCATCTAGTCCACTCTATGACGTTTGCACAAGCACAAAATCACCTGACAACCCATTTCTTACAATGTATCCCCATCATTAAGTGATGCATGACTGTATATCTTATTTATTAAATTTGGAGTTTCTGATAATTTGGAAGTATTAACAAAAAATTTATCAAACCATTTTAACACTGTAGTTGTGACATAAGCCTTGGGCTGTTATTACTCACAGAAACTTATTTGCAAAATGAGAGATCTGACAATCCATTACAGAGCAAGAAAGCAAGAAAGAGTTTTCTTCTCTTGAGAAAAAGCTATTACCTCCAAGGTAAAGAGAAGACAATGAATTAGTAGAAAAATATCCTATGCACCAACCTGGCAGCACTTACCCATGTTTTTTATTGTAAAAAATAAATGCCTTAAAAGTGGTATTAGATATTTAGACATTTTCAAGTCACAACCCCATCTCAAACCAAGGACTTTTACTTCTCTGGGGTCCCGTGAAAGAAGTAATAAGGTTTCTTTTTCTAAGTCTTTCTTATCTTCAAGAGCAGTGTTTTTATATACTACATACAAATCTAATAGTTGTGAATTCACATGACTTACAGCGATGCAGTAAACTGTCAATTAGAATTCCAAAAGGCTGCCAAACTGGCTACAGGCTTATTTATAGGCCAAAGAGCTATCTAAAGGACAAAAGCTGTAAATAGGGGGTTGGGGTGGGAAGAGAGGCAGAGAAAGGGACTGAGCAGAGAGTAGAAACTTCACCCAAATTTTTCTATTTCTTTTCCTGTAATGCAGTTAAAGTTTCTAAATTCAGGGAAAAGGGGACAAGAAATTGTCAAAAAATTGACGGAAGTGAATCTTACAGAATACAGAATGCTATTTCTATCTAAAAGAGATTCAGTTTTTATTTAACAAATAATTACTATGTGTTCCTTACTCGCTAGGTTCTAGGGATTAAACACTTTATTCTCATGGAGGGTAGGGTTTAATACTTTCTTTCCTATTTATGGCTACTTCATTTCTAATTAGTGGCTACTTAATTTCTAAGTCACTTTTTACCAATGTATAGTTTTTCTTTAAAACTCTAAAAACTATTAAGATACGATGATGTAATAATATACTATATAAAATTTGAATGTTTTAAATTTTCTTGAGTAAAAAGTTAGAGTTTAGACTAGTAAATCATTTCATTAGAGAAAAATATTTCAAGAAAATTCTTCGAAAGTTAGTCATACAAAGGATAAGAAACATAATGCTTTGATTTTATTTCATTCAGCCTGACTGTTATTCAGACCTTAGGAACATTAATATTTAGGTAGCAGCACAAAAAACAGAAGAGAAAAAAAAGTTTAGAAATTAATCAGGCATGAGACATTTTGTGGGGTGATGGGATATATTCTAAAACTGGATTGTGGTAACAGTTGCACAACACTGAAAATTTACTAAAAATCATTGAATTGTACACTTCAAATGGGTGAGTTTTATGCAAGGTAAACTATATCTCAATAAAGTACTTAAAAAAGTTATATATACATACACATACCTGTCCCCCCACAACATGAATTACTATTGTCTTACTATTTAGAGTCTGTTGGAAAGCATTCACTCAATCATTCAAATATTTATTAATCACCTATTTGCCAAGCACTAGAAATACAAAGATGGACCATACATAGCATATCCATAGCCTTAAGGAGGCAGTACTCTTATGACAAAGAAATATAATTTAATAAAATAGGAATAAGGTATAACATTTAGCAAACATTGGGTGCAAAACACCATTCTAAACATGATACTTGATTTTCCTCATTTAATAAATGTAATGTGTTATAATGTGCACACCACTGTTGACAGTAGACAAAGTAATACAGATAAAATATAAGCTAAATCTTTAAGACTCAATGGAAATTCACTTAGAGACAGGCATTCCAGGTAGAAAATATCACATACACAAAATAGAGGATTATAAAAGATGGCACGTGCAGAACCTATTGAAGAAGATCAGAAGCCAGGAATGGAAAGGTAGGCAAGGAGCCAAATCAATCACGTCATGAAAAGCTAACCTGTACAACATTTCAGAGAAAAGGGAGTTACTGGTGTTTTCAACCCAAATGATCATCACATCCTAAACATACTTGGTACAATAGTTGTTCAACCCAATTTATATGGTAAACCAAAAGCTAAGAACACATAACCACAGAAATCTGTTTTCCCATTCCTATTTCTCCCTCCTTTTGTCTCTACTTGCAGATCTCTAGCAGCAGCAGTCATGGTGCTTATTCATGCCTTTGCCAAACAGTATATAATGGTACATTACAGGCAATTTGCAGATGATTAGCAAATAAATTCCAAGTCTGCATTTATGACAATAAAATGAAAATTTTAAAAGCTTACTTAAACTGTGGACTTATTTCTCAGACATAGTATTTATTAATAGTAGTAGTAAAAAAAGTTCTAATTAGCACTACTAGTGATGGGCAAAAGTCTTCATAAACAGAATCAAGTTCTTATCTCTCACAAGTAAAAAAAATTAATGGAGAATGAATGTAAGAGGAGTTTGAAAGTAAATTCAGGGTAGGAGACCAGATTTAACCTTGGAAACTACTGCAGCAGTTTTACGAATTAATTCTAGTCTATAGATACCATACTTTAAAATGATCCACATCTAAATTATAAGCATTGAAACTTAATTTAGGGCTGGCCCGTGGCCGAATGGTTGAGTTCGTAGGCTCTGGTTCGGCGGCCTGGGCTTCGCCAGTTCGGATCCTGAGTGTGGACCTAGCACCACTCATAAAGCCATGCTGAGGGAGCATCCCACATACAAGAACTAGAAGAACCTACAACTAGGATATACAACTAGGTACTGGGGGGTTTTGGGGAGGAAAAGAAAAAAATGGGGAAGATTGGCGACAGATATTAGCTCAGGGCCAATCTTCTGAGAAAAAAAGAAAATTTATTAGTACATGAATATAATTTTAAAAGTCAAAAAATGTAAGAAACTGTTAACAGTTGTTAACTCCAAGGAATGGGAGTACAGTAGAGTTTCACTATCTATTCAATACTCAAACAATAAGGAAATTATTAAATTCAACAGTTATACACATCTATTTGGAAAAGCCAGAAGTCAAAGGTTAGAAACAGGAAAAAGTTGAATTTCCAGAGTTTTCTATAGTCACCTATCTTGTACAAAAGGTATACATGTGGTAGACAAGAAAATGTATGCATACATACCTATGTCTCCTTCCAAGATGAGTTACTACTATATGGCTATACTACTCTACTAGTATATGGCTACCAGTCCCAACTCTACCTTGAATTAATGTAATCTTAGACAAGCTACCATAATTATGGGCATTAATTCCCTCACCTGTAAAGAGAGAGGATTCAAGAGATTTCTAAGATCTTTTTGCCTCAAAACCTCTATCAATTTTATCAGTTTCCAAGAAAGAATGTTGCGGGGCTGGCCCTGTGGTGCAGTGGTTACATTTGGTGTGCTCCGTTTTGGCGGCCTGGGTCTGCAGGTTCAGATCCTAGGTGCAGACCTACACCACGGTCAGCCATGCTGTGGCGGTGACCCACGTAGAAAATAGAGGAAGACTGGCACAGATTAAGCTCAGGGCTAATATTCCTCAAGCGAAAAAAAAAAAAAAGGAAGATTGGCAACAGATGTTAGCTCAGGGTGACTCTTCTTCAGCAAAAGAAAAAAAAACCCCAAAAAACAGTGTCACAAAAATGTTTAATTGCCATTTGTACAAGTTACTACACATAGCTCAAAACTGCAAACAATTGAAGAGCTATTTTGTAGCTCTGGTATAGCTGCTCAGCGTTTTCACATTTTGCACATTTTTTGCCTTAAATTACGCCGCAATGTTAAAAGAATACGGAAATCATTGAGCCTTCAATAGCTAGTTTTGGTAGCAGAGATAATTACCAGACAAATGAATTCTGGTGGTGTTGATGAGCTATCTGGTAAGGAAAGAAAAAAGATTAAGAAATGACCATAGTTTTGGGGAGACACATATAACCCTCTCAGAGATGGGAAATGCTGCAAGGTAAACTTTCAGAATCAATTATGGAAAGGAATTAAGGACAACACATAGAGAAATGCTACATTAAACACATATTTAAGTTATCTATGAGCAAAAGGAAGGTACTCCCTTCCCTTTTTTTCAATATAACAACCTTAATTTATTTATTTTATTTTTTATTTACTTATTTTTTAAAGATTGGCACCTGAGCTAACAACTGTTGCCAATCGTTTTTTTTTCTTTTTCTTTTTTTTCTGCTTTATCTCCCCAAATCCTCCCGGTACATAGCTGTATATCTTAGTTGCAGGTCCTTCTAGTTGTGGCATGTGGGATGCCTCCTCCACATGGCCTGATGAGCAGTGCCACATCCGTGCCCAGGATCCGAACTGGTGAAACCCTGGGCTGCCGAAGTGGAGCTCGAACTTAACCACTCAGCCACGGGGTTGGCCTCTCCCTTCCCTTTTACAATGAATGGATTATAACGGATCGATGAAACGCCAGCAAGAATGATCATTTCTCTTCAAACGTTTAAATATTTTATAGAAGAAATAAAATGTCAGGAACTGACTGAATGACAGGATGAAGAAAAAAATGCAACTCGTGAAAGATACTAGGAAAAATTATAGAGAACAAGAAATGAAATGAGATTCAACCAAATTAAGGAAGTCAACAGAACCCAAGCTTTTACACCACTGCTGAAGAAAGCTGATTTCTCTGCTTAACTGGTACATTCTCAGATGATAAAAACTAATTACTTTTTTCCTTAAGTATTATATAAACATAATTCAAATTCACGGTTTTGTTATGGAAAAGTCTACACAAATAACGTTATAGGATTCTGTGACTGGAAAGAGTAGAAATCATTTAAACTATCTCACCTTATAGAGAAAAGCACCCAGTGACTTCCCCAAGAATAGTAAGGCTCAGATTATCCTGGCCCAAGTCCAGTGTTTTTATACTACACCACACTACTTTTTATCCTAGGTCTACTTCAGTTCCATCTCTCTTCAAGCTACTCTTCCTCAGTACTTATTTTCAAAATATTCTTTAATTTTTCTTTGTGAACTTATATTCAAATATTTCAACGCTAGCAATAGAAAAATCTTCATTGAAAGGCAAATTACCAAATTACTTTATTAAAACACCACTTATAGCAGCGGTTAAGTTCGCACGTTCCGCTTCTCAGCGGCCTGGGGTTCGCCAGTTCAGATCCCGGGTGGGGACATGGCACCGCTTGGCAAAAGCCATGCTGTGGTAGGCGTCCCACATATAAAGTAGAGGAAGGTAGGCATGGATGTTAGCTCAGGGCCAGTCTTTCTCAGCAAAAAGAGGAGGATTGGCAGTAGTTAGCTACGGGCTAATCTTCCTAAAAAGAAAAAAAAATACACCACTTATAAAGCATAACTCTAGTTATGCTCACATACTAAACGAATGTGTACATCTACATAGGAAGCCATTCATTCACCCAACAAATGTTTACTAACACCTACCATGTGCCACAAACTATTCTCTGTGCTAAGGATACAGCAGGGAACAAAAGGACAAAAATATCTGCCTTCATGGAATCTACATTTTGGTGTGGGGAGAAACAATAACTAAAACTAAAATACATGGTATGTTAGACAGTGACAAATATTAGAGAAAAAATATAAAGCCAAGAAGTGGGATATTTTTAAGTAAAGACCTTAAGAAGATGTGTGAGAAAGCCATGTGGTATTTGGCAGAATATATTCAAGGCCAGAGGGATTAACAAGTGAAAAGGGCCCAAATAAGAGAAAAAAGGAAAGGCAAGGAGTCCAGGGTGGCTGATAGGCAATGGAGCAAAGAGGAGGAGGAAATGGATGCCTGCTGTAAAGATTTTGGCGTTTACTCTTAGTGAGACAGCTATGTTATTGGGCGAGTACATCTTCAGGCACTCCAAAATTAAGAGGCAGAAGACTAAGAAGGAACAGTCAGTGAAACAAAAGCCAGCAAAAATCTGAGAATCTGACAGCAAGTAAAAAATTATTTTTCAAGGAAGCATAATTAACTATGTCAAATGGTGCTGGAAGGTCAAATAAGATGATGACTGAGAACCATTACTGAATATATATTTATTTTGTAAAGTAATTTAATATGGCTAATCATCCTCATGAAAACAAAGGTTCCAATATTTCCATCTACTATGAATTCTAGTCTGTTTCTGTTACCATTTATTCCCATCCACGGACATTTAATAACTTGAAAAATACTACTCAAGACAGTTTCTAACCCACATCTCATTTATGGCGCTACAGTACTTTACCTGAGTAAGTTACGGAACTAAAAGTGAACTCTGGTATCTACAAAACGTGAAGATTTCTCCAAATGCAAACAAAACCCACTCTCTAGCCCTTCCTTGTTCTCTTAAGCCACTCTGCAGGCAGAGTCCCATTTCTGACTGGAGGGTAGTATTTCTAGGACAAGAGTGTGACTAAATTTGTGTAAACTGGCCAAAAGGATTCCCCTCTATCAATGCAGTCAATGGAGTAGACTACATTTTAACATATATAGCCCCAAATCAACCACTTATACAAGAATGAACTTAAAAAAACTTTCAACCAGGAGATATGCCAAATACACAAAAAAGTATAGAAAATCCTAACAGAAACCTATGTATTAATAAATGTTACTATTTTGTCATATTTGCTTTACTTTTTAAAGAAATAAAAATTTCAAAGTGCAGGGGCTGGCCCCGTGGCCGAGTGGTTAAGTTCGCGCGCTCCGCTGCAGGCGGCCCAGTGTTTCGTTAGTTCGAATCCTGGGCGCGGACATGGCACTGCTCATCAAGCCACGCTGAGGCAGCGTCCCACATGCCACAACTAGAAGAACCCACAACGAAGAATACACAACTATGTACCGGGGGGCTTTGGGGAGAAAAAGGAAAAAATAAAATCTTTAAAAAAAAAAAAAATTTCAAAGTGTTATAGATACTGCTAAAATCTCCTCTCCTTTGCCTTTTTTCCTCCCCAGAAGCAATGATTTTTATGAATTTCTTTAATTCTCATGGGTATTTTTACTGTGTTACCAACACATCTATAGTAGTTTTATTTCAGCTTTTTACATGAATGATATCATACCATACATATCCTTTTTTAAAATAAACTGTTTTTTAGAGCAGTTTTAAGTTCACAGCGAAATTGAACAGAAAGTACAGAGTTCCCCTGTATTCCCCGCATCTCTCCCACTATCAACGTCCCATACCAGGGCAGTACATTTGTTATAAGTGATGAACCTACACTGACACATCATTATCACCCAAAGTCCAGAGTTTACCTCAGGGTTCAGTCTTGGCGTTGTAACATTCTACGGGTTTTGACAAATGTATCCACCATTACAGTATCATACAGATGAGTTTCATTGTCCTAAAAATCCTCTGTACTCTGCCTATAACCCCTGGAAACTACTCTTTTTTTAAAAAATGATTGGCACCTGAGCTATCAACTGTTGCCAACCTTCTTCTCTTTCCTCTTCTTCTCCTCCCCAAAGCCCCCCGTACACAGTTGTATATTCTAGTTGTGAGTACCTCTGGTTGTGCTATGTGGGACGCTGCCTCAGCATGGCCCGATGAGTGGTGCCACGTCTGCGCCCAGGATCCAAACTGGTGAAACCCTGGGCCACTAAAGCAGAGCGTGCGAACTTAACCATTCGGCTATGGGGCCGGCCCCCTAATCATCTTTTTCAACGTCTCTACACTTTCGCTTTTTCCAGGATGTCATACAGTTGGAATCATATAGTAAGTAGCCTTTTTTTTAAAGACTGGCTTCTTTCATTTAATAATATATATTTAAGGTTTCATGTAATAATGTATATTTAAGCCATGTCTTCTCATGGCTTAACAGCTCATTTCTTCTCAGTGCTGAATAATACTCCACTGTGTGGATGTACCACAGTTTGTTTATTCACCTACCAGAGAACATCTTGGTTGATTCAAGTTTTGACAATTATGAATAAAGCTGCTCTGCGTGAACCTAAGTTTTAAATTCATCTGCATAAACACCAGAGTGTGATTAATGACTCGTATGGCAAGAGCATGTTCAGTTGTGTAAGAAACTGCCACACTGTCTTCCAAAGTAGCTGTACCATTTTGTATTCCTACTAGCAATGAATGAGAGTTCCTGCTGCTCCACATCCTCACCAGCATTTGGTACTGTTTTTTTTTTCTTTTAAATTGTGGTAAAATATACATGAAATTTACTCTCAACCATTTTTTAAAAATTAAAAAAATATATTTAATTAACCCCCCCATAACGTAAAATTAACCATCTTAACCATTTTTAAGTATACAGGTAAGTAGTGTTGAGTAAATTCACACTGTTGTACATCCAATCTCCAAAACTCTTTTCATCCTGAAAAACTGAAAACACTATACCCATTAAACAACTTTCTCTTTCCCTCTTCTCCCAGCAACCATCAAGCTACTTTCTGTTTCTATGAATTTCACTATCCTAGGTTCCTAATATAAGTGCAAGCATACAGTATTCCTTCTTGTGCCTTTGCACTATGTACTCAGGGTCCATCCATGTTGTAACATATGCCATAATTTCCTTCCTTCCTTAAATCAGAATAAAATTCCACTGTATGTATATACCACATTTTATTTGTCCATTCACCCACTGAAGGACACTTGGGTTGCTTCCACCTTTTGGCTATTGTGAATAACGCTGCTATGAACGTAAGTGTACAAATCTCTGAATCCCTTTCAATTCTTTTGGGTATATACCCAGAAGTGAAATTCTATTTTTTATTTTTTGAGGAACCACCATATCTTTTTCCATAGTGGCTGCACCATTTTACATTCTCACCAATAGTGCACAAGGGTACTAATTTCTCCACATTTTCACCAATACTTATTTTCTGGGTTTTCTAGTAGTCATCCTAATGGGTGTGAGGTGGTATCTGTTGTTTTGATCTGCATTTCCTTAATGATTAGTGATGTTGAGCATGTTTTCATATGCTTGTTGGCTGTTTGTATATCTTCTTTGGAGAAATGTCTATCCAAATCCTTTGCTCATTTTTAAATAGAGTTTTTTGTTTTGTTGTTGGAGTTCTTTATATATTCTGGAATATTAACCACTTATCAGATTTAAAAATATTTTCTCCCATTCTATTGGCTGCCTTTTTACTATGCTGATTGGGTCCTTTGATGCACATAAGTTATAAAGTTTGATGTAGTCCAATTTATCTATTTTTTTCTTTTGTTACCTAAGCCTCTGTCATGTCTAAGAAATCACTGCAAAGTTGAAAATCATGAAACTTTTGTCCTATGTTTTCTTCTAAGAGTTTTATTGTTCTAGGTCTTACATTTACGTCTGTGATCCATTTTGAGTTAATTTTTGTATATGGTGTTAGGTAAGGGTCCAACTTCATTCTTTTGTTTGTGGATATCAAATTTTCCCAGCACCACTTGTTGAAAAGGCATTGACATTCTTCCACTGAATGATCTTGATACCCTTGTCAAAAATCGTTTGAGGGCCTAGCCCAGTCGCGCGGCGGTTAAGTGTGCACGTTCTGCTACTCGGTGGCCCGGGGTTTGCCGGTTCAGATCCCGGGTGTGGACACGGCACCGCTTGGCAAAAGCCATGCTGTGGTAGGCGTGCCATGTATAAAGTACAGGAAGAAGGGCATGGATGTTAGCTCAGGGCCAGCCTTCCTCAGCAAAAAGAGGAGGATTGCAGCAGATGTTAGCTCAGGGCTAATCTTCCTCAAAAAAAAAAAAAAAACCCAAAACACCACTTACAAAGCATAACTCTAGTTATGCTCACATACTAAACGGATGTGTACATCTACAAAGAAACAAAGGTTTCTTTCTGGGCTGTTTTATTCCATTGGTCTGTATGTCTGACTTTATGCCAATACCACAGTTTCAACTACTGTAGCTTTGCAGTAAATTTTAAAATCAGGAAGTGAGACCTCCAACTTTTTCTTCTTTTCCAAGATTGTTTCGGCTACTCAGGATCCCTTCAGAATCCATATGAATTTTAGGATGTATTTTTCTATTTCTGCAATAATGTCATTGGGGTTTTGACAGAGACTGCATTAAATCTGTAGATAGCTTTGGGCAGTATTGACATTTAACAATAGTAAGTCTTCCAATCCACAAACACAAGATGTCTTTCCATTTGTGTCCTCTTTAATTTCTTTCAGCAATGTTTTGCAGTTTTCAAGTGTCTTTCACCTCATTGGCATAATACTCTTGAAGTTCATCCATGTTTTGCAAATGCTAAGAGCTCATTCTTTTTTATGGTCAAGTATGGCATTTATTATGTTCAGGTACTTTCCTTCTATTCTCAGTTTGAGTGTTTTTATCATCAAAGAGTGTTCAATTTTGTCAAATGCTTTTTCTGCATCAACTGAGATCATGTGGTTTTGTTCTTCATTCTGTTAATGTTGTATATGCATTGACTGATTTTTACATATTGAACCATCCTTGCATTCCAGGAATAAATCCCTCTTGGTTGTGGTGTATAACCCTTTAATACGGTATTAAATTCAGTGTGCTAGTATTTTGTTGAGGATCTTTGCCATACTATTCATCAGAGATGCTGTTCTATAGTTTTCTCGCAGTGTCTTTGGCTTTGGTACCATGGTAACGCCAGCCTGATAGAATGAGTTTGGAAGTGTTCCCTTGTCTTCAGTTTTTTGGAAGAGTTTGACGAGGACTAGTGTTAATTCTTCTGTAAATGTTTGGTAGAACTAACCAGTGAAGCCATCTGGTCTTGGGCCTTGCTGTGTTGGGACATTTTTGATTACTGATTAAATCTCCTTACTAGTAATTGGTCTGTTCAGATTTTCTATTTTTTCATGATTCAGTCTTGGTAGGTTGGGTATGTGGGGGATCAAAATTGGCCACCCCAAAATGTGTCTCTCTGGCATGAGGATTATTTTGGGACCATTACTTTAAAAAAATGCAGACATGAGAGAAGCTCTGAAAAGTAGAATTTTACCCTTTGCAAGAGATATTTACATTTGTAAGGGAAATCTCCATCTGGAAAGGTATCTCCCTCTCTGTACCAGGAAGAAGTGTGGATGACCTTATCTCTAGAAACTCATCAATGTGGAAGGCAGGGACTTAAATCTGCATAATAACCTTACTCTTGTTTACTGTGCTTTCCTGGTAATTTCCCATAAGTGACTCCTCCCACCCCAACATCCTCCTTTGTCTTTAGCTGAAGATGGTACTTAAGATGATAGCCTCCACCATTTTGGTGAGTTGCTCAGTTTTCCTGAGTGTCTCCTATGTATACCAGTTATAAAGCTTTGTTTGATTTTCTCCTGTTATTCTGTCTCATGTGAATTTAATTCATAGCCCAGGCAGAAGGATCAAGAGGGTAGAGGATACGCCTTCCTCCCTGCCTACAGGTGTTTCTAAGAATTTATCCATTTCACCTAACCTATCTGATTTGTTGGTATCTAAGTCAAACATATCCTTTTGCAATACTCTTTTCTCTATAAGACACGTTAGTAAAAACATTATCTTACATGAGGAAACACCAAAATATGGGTACATAAGTAACCACTCTAAGAGTTCAATAAAGGAATGATCAATATGAATTGGTGTGATGAGGGAAAACTTAATTGAGGTCTCGAGGCTTAACTTCAACCTGGAAATATCAATAAGAAATAGCAAGGTAATGGGAAGACTAGAAGGAGTTTCCAGTAGGGACCCAATAAAAGCAAAGATAGGAAAACACAACCAAATGTTAAAGGTGAGGTGTGTTTACCTGCCTCAAGTGGGAGAAGAGTCAGAGAGGAAGTTATATGGTTGGGGGAATTATAAACTAAAAAGGTCAGAATTAATTTGGTCAGATATTTCAGCTTTTGCCCCTTCACCAGCATTTATCCAGCAAGCACTCAAATATCTGCTAAACTGAACCAAGAACCAGAAATACCTAGCTTATTAAGAAATTTTGACTCTTACAGATAACAGGAATCCACTAAAAGTTTCTGAAATGAAAAGTGAAAATAGCAATGGTGTTCTGGGAAGTTTTCTGAAGTGAGTGCATCCCAGTGGTTCTCATCCGGGGTGATTTTGCCACTGGGGGGACATCTGGCAATTTCTAAAGACAATTATAGCTGTAATAAGTGGGGAGCAGCATGTTACTGATAGAGGCAAACGGATGACTACTGGGCAGAGGCAAGGGATGCTGTTAAACATCCTACAATGCACAGGACAGTTCCCCACAACAAAAAATGACCTGACTCAAAATGTCAATAGTGCCAAGGTTGAGAAACTTTGCTGTATTCTACTATGAGTTATTCTCATGAGAACCCAAATTCAGTTCAAATATATTTGAAAAAATGTACACAAGAAAAAGGAAATATTTCAAAAGATTAATAGCAGTAAGATTATAGAGTATAATTTTTTCCACTTTTCTAAAAAAATGTTTACAATTACCATGCCATTATCATTTCAAGAGAAAAAAATAAATTTGACTTGAAAAATCTGATTTAGTCACTAATTCTAAACAGAATACACTTTTTTTTAAAAAATTTTATTTTTTTTTCCTTTTTCTCCCCAAAGCCCCCTGGTACATAGTTGTGTATTCTTCGTGGTGGGTCCTTCTAGTTGTGGCATGTGGGACACTGCCTCAGCGTGGTTTGATGAGCAGTGCCATGTCTGTGCCCAGGATTCGAACCAACGAAACACTGGGCCGCCTGCAGCGGAGCGCGTGGACTTAACCACTCGGCCATGGGGCCAGCCCCCTACACGTTTTTTTTTTAAAAGGTTCATTTAAGTCCCTCAAGTGTTTACTTAAGTGCCACTTACATGCCAGGCTCTGTGATAAGAATTAAGAATAGAGTGGTATCCAAAATGGACAAGATCCATACTCTCAGGGAGTTTATAGTCTGAAGGGAGAAATCAACATCGAGTAAATATACTAACAAGTTCTAACCAGTGTTTTTAAGGAAAACAACGGGCGGGGGGGTTAACTTTCAATTAGCTTGTTCAGGGATGGCCTAAGTAAATGATACTGAATACTCAAAGGATAAGAAACACCCAGGCAGGTAAAGGAAAGGGGATGAAGGTGGAGGGCATTCTGACAGAGCAGTACGTGTGAAGAGGAGAGCACTGCTGATGTGTTAGAGGAATCAAAAGAAGATGAATGAGAATATGGTAACTTAGGAGATAACAGGGTGAGAGGTAGAAGTAGACAGGGACCAAACCTGGCAAAGCCTTGAAGGTCTAGGTAAGGAGTTTGGAAGCTAAATGTGTTGGGAAGCAACTGAAGCAGAGGAGGGGCAGGATTTAATTTACTTTATCTTATTTTTAAAAAAAATTTTTTAAAGATTGGCACCTGAGCAAACAACTGTTGCCAATCTTCTTCTTCTTTTTTCCTTTTCTTCTCCCCAAAGCCCCCCAGAACATATTCTAGTTGTGAGTGTCTCTGGCTGTGCTATGTGGGACGCTGCCTGAGCGTGGCCTGATGAGTGGTACCATGTCAGTGCCTGGGATCCAAACCCATGAAACCCGGGGCCAGCAAAGCGGAGAGCGTGAACCTAACCACTAGGCCACGGGGCCGGCCCCTAATTTACTTTATTTTTTTAAAAGAATCATGCTGGTTATTTTACGAATGAGAGAGGAGCAATGGCAGAAATAAGGCAACTACTGTGGAGATGACATAATAATGAAGTAATGATCATTTGCCCCAGATTTTAACAGTGAGAAGAAAGTTAACAGAAAACTAAGAATGCAGTGATATTAACTAAATAATGTCATACTTACAACATTGTCTAAGAGAAACTGCTCTTTCCAGCGATGCTGCTATAGAAGCAGGCAAAAGACATTCCTTACCATGTGACACCCCTCCTTCTGCACATCACAGCTGAATGGTGGTGGGGGGAAGGGGAAAGCCCTGACTCAAGAAAAGTCCATCTGTAAGCAGGCCAGCAGTAAAAACCTGCTCCAGCTTGGGCAGAGCTTACCAGCTCAGATTATCTCAGCAATTTAATGAAAAACTACATAAATATGAAGACAGACAGTATCCAGGAAAGATAAAACTTAGTAGCTGAGTTAGTGGCTGGCAGAGCAGTACAGTGAAGATCCCTGAATTCCTACCACCAAGACACTCCTACCTGAGGAATCTTGGATAATGTGAGAATTGGTTCCTTAATTTTCCTAACACTCCACCCTTATTTGACCTAGTCTGAATAAGGTGTTCCTTGCACTCTTTTTTTTTTTTTTTGAGGAAGATTAGCCCTGAGCTAACATCTGTGCCCATCTGCCTCTACTTTATATGTGGGATGCCTGCCACAGCATTGCTTGCCAAGTGGTGCCATGTCCGCACCCGGGATCTGAACTGGAGAGCCCCAGGCTGCCAAAGCGGAAAGTGCAAACTTAACCGCTGCAGCACTGGCTGTGCCCCCTTGCATTCTTAAACGCTTAATTAACACAAGTACCCGCTAAGATGGGATTTTCATTTTACAGATATTGAGGCTAAAAAAATTATTAAGCTTTCCTAACAGAATATAGCTAATGATATGCAATCCTAGGTCTTCCCATTCTAAAAATCAAGCTTTTCCAGAAATCTCAAGGGAAAAGTTATTGGATACCAAACACTTAGGATGTCCTTTCCCTTCAAATTTAAGGTATATTATTTCCTCTAAATTTGAGTTTAGGAAAGCAAGATAAGAGATCTACTACAACACCAGCTCACTGTGGTTGAACATCCCCACAGGGTCAGTTTAGAGCAGGGATTCGAGAGACCGTGATCTGCTAGAATATAAACTCCATGAGAACAGGAACTAGGCCTATGGTATTCATGCCTCTATCCTCACTGCTTAGTACACAATCTCAGACACAGAAGCTGAATAAATGTTTGCTGTGCAAATGGATTCAATATAGGGAGGAAGAGATGAAGAAGTCACTGAAAAAGAGCTGCCAAGAGTTCACCTGTGACCCTTAGGCAGTGGAAAGTTGTCACAATCCCCACTTGGCAGCCCAGGGTTTGCAGCTTTGGATCCTGGGTGTGGACCTACACACCGCTCATCAAGCCATGCTGTGGTGGCATCCCATGTACGAAAAAAAAAGAGAGAAAGATTGGCACAGATGTTAGCTCAGAGCCAATCTTTCCCACCAAAAAAAAAAAAAAAAAGGGCAAGAGAAGCCCAATACCCATTAGCAGTCATTTCCCATTTCCCCCTTGTCCCAGACCCTAGCAACTATGAATCCACTTTCTGTCTCTATGGATTTGCCTATCCTGGACATTTCATATAAACGGAATTATACACTATGATCTTTTGTGAATGGCTTCTTTCAGGTAGCATGTTTTCAAAGTTCATCTTTGTTGTATCATGCAGCAGTACTTCATTCCTTTTTATGGCAGAATACTACATATTCTATTGTATGTATATACCACATTTTGTTTATCCATTCATCAGCTGATGGACATTTGCACTGTTTCCACTTTTTAGCTATTATGGGTAACGCTGTATGAACATTCATGTACAAGTTTTTGTGCAGGCATTTGTTTTCGATTCTTTTAGGCTTATATCTAGGAGTGGAACTGCTGGGTCACATGTTAACTGTTTAACTTTTTGATGAACTCCCAAATTGCATTCCAAAGTGGCTTCACCATTTTACATTCCCATCAGTCCTGTATCAGGGTTCCGCTTTCTCCACATCCTCACCAACATTTGTTATTCTCTTTTTGTTTATAGCCATCCTAGGTGTGAAGTGGTATCTCATTACAGTTTTGATGTGCATTTCCCTAATGACTAATGATGTTGATCATATTTTTTATTTGTTTATTGGTCCTAGTTAAGCTTTTTCATCATTTAAAGATAATACTGTTATTGTTTTAAAGCTGGAGAACAAAAGGGAATTAGGAAAAATTATTCAAGACATTAAGAGAAAAAATGTGAACACTCTGATATAAGACGTCGTTGATCAACAACAAAGTCAATTCTACAGATACACTTGTAGTACAATGAACATCACCACAGATACTCAAAGGCAAAATGAGGAACCATTCTACATCTGTATTGGATGGTGGTGCTTTATAATTTTGTCTTCTATAGGCTTTTTCTTCCTTTCTTCTTATTCTAACAGACTCTTCATTCTTGTGGCAAATCTGTGCTTTAAGTGGAGGTAGCAAACCCCTCCCCAATTACAGCATGAGAGCATGCACGCGCGCACACACACAAACTCACAGTTGGACGTGTGGCACATAACCTTGTGCTGGCCACAACCATCTTCCCCTGCCTGCAGAATTAATTCAGGTATAAGGACGCAATCAAATCTTGATCAGAGTCATCCCTAGACTTTCACTAGGATTCTTGTCATAAGTTAACGCCAGCTGTGGCCCTGGACTTCATGGGTTATGCGAGCCGGATTCCCCCATCAGGCTTAAACTAATCTGAGTTGGGTTTCTGTTCCCTGAAACATAACTACACAACATAAAAACCAGCTCTTTCAGCCTAAAGCGATCATATCTAACTGTCAATATCAACATTATGGAAAAAGACTTTATGGTATCCTTAAAGCCACTATTCTAAAGAGAGCCAGAAAATACAGGGTTTTACACTTACTAAAGAACTGAGTAATGTAATAATTATTTGAAACCCTTAAGACTACATTTTGCTAGTTTTAGTGGACCAGCAACAGCTGAAAGTGGTTAAAGAGGACCAGGTATCTAGGCAAGATAGTAGTAAACGGGATAGGTTCATTTAATACAACCAAGTAGAGACTACTTGGAGGGCTTTCAGGATACAACTACTATAACTAAATAAATTTATGTAACACCTACTCTAAGCAACCACAAAGACACAGTACAAAAACAAAAACAAGAATTAAACTAGAATTTTCATTAAAGGACAGGAAACTGAGGGAGAATGTGATTTGCTTTCTAATATTAAAAAAAAAGTCTATCATCAAATTATGAAACACCGCATTACCTTAGGAGTCTAACTTTTGTTAATAAAAATTTAATAAACTTCTAGGTTTGCCAAAATACATTACAGAAAATGTAATTTACATTAAGCTTAATGTAAATTAAATTTAGGGTAAAAGAGACTAATCAAATTTTGTTCTAATAGTAAATAAGCAGTAATAGAAAAAAGTTTAGCATTTTAAATAATCAAGCTAATCTGTATCACCAGCAAACATCTATGAGCTTAAATCATTTCTCATTATGGGTACTATAAATACTGTGAATTAGAGCTACCTTGTGGTAACACAGTTACAAAATATACACAATGTATTTACTAACCTATTTACAACACAGCATTAGAGAAATGAAGTCAGAAACTAGTACTTTTGTGACAATTTGGTTGAAGCATGCAGGAGAAAGGAGGCTTTCACCTGAGTTAACAAGGGAAAAGGAAGCCTTCCCCAATTCATGAGATGTGATCTGAATTATGGTGCACAGTGGCATAAAAGGAATTGCAAACAAAATGTTATTCTGACAGGAACACAGGGAGGTTATTTTGATGTAACGCGTGATTAAGCAAGTTGGTAGAAATAAAAAGAGCCTCCATTCACTTTGCTGTACTATATACCAGGCGTTGTCAAGCATTTAAATGATTTAGAGAGACTGTTAACCTCCATAACTATTAAATGGAGAAACTAGGGTTCAAATTCGGATGTAAATGACTCCACGGTCCATGTTCTTTAATCGTGATACTATAAAGCCTTTTAAGAGCTTTTATAAATTAAAAGTAACAGTGATTTGTAACAGAAACAATAAACAAAGGCAGTGGTTCTCAAAGTGTGGTCCATGGGTCCACGTGGGCCTACCAAGACCTTTTCAGGGGGTCTACAAGCTCAAAACTATTTTCACAATATTACTACTAATACTTTTATATTGTGTTAACATTTGCACTGCAGTGGATAAAACTGCTGGTGCTTTAGCATGAATCAAGGCAATGTCACCAAGGTGTAGTAGTAATCATTGTATCTCAGTTTAAAAAAAAAAAGCCAGCTCACTTAAGAATGTCCTCGATGAAATGGTAGGAAGTTATTACTTTTTTTTCTGAGCCAGCCCTGATGGCCCAGCAGTTAAAGTTCAGTGAACCCTGCTTCGGCGGCCTGGGTTTGGTTCCCAGGGCGCAGAACCACACCACTCATCTGTCAGCAGCCATGCTGTGGCAGCGGCTCACACTGAACTAGAAGGACTTATAACCAGAATATACAGCTATGTACTGAGGCTTTGGGGAGGGGGAAAAAAAAAAAGGAAGATTGGCAACAGATGTTAGCTCAGAGCACATCTTTCCCAGCAAAACAAAACAAAACAAAACCAAATACAAACCTGGCCTTTCCTTTCTAAAATTTTGTGATAAAATGGGGATTACACATAAAGCACTTCTGCAGCATATCCACTTCTGCAGTAGGATGACTGTCTCAAGGAAAGTATTTGTGTGACTGTCCAAGTTGCAAATTGAATGAGCCACTTTTTTCATGAAACATCATTTTTACTTGAAAGAACAACTGACAGACAAATTATGGTTATCCAGACACTGTCTGGCAGATGTTTTCACCAAAATGAGCAAAGTGAGCTTATGGCTTCAAGGAAAACAAGTTACAGTATTTGTTGCTAATGATAAAATTTGAGCTTTCAAATGAAAGTAAGAATTCTGGAAAACTTGTATCCCCCACTATGAGCTTGATAGCTTCCCCATATTTAAGATTTTTCTGATAAACTATGTGGTGACAATAATAGTGAACTTTCATTGTATAATAAAATGTGTCAGTATTTGGAAGATCTGCATAATTCACTGAATTAATATTTTCCAAATGACCAATACATGATGTTACAAAATCAGACATGGGTAAAAGATACATTCCAAGCGCAGGACAGACCAGTGGATTTTAATCTAACACAGTAAAAAAAAGTTCACTGATGTGGCTTCAGATTCCACATTGCAACTAAACTTTAAGAAACTACTATTTGTGGAGTTATGGTACAGTATCAAAGAATAATTTCCATAATTATCTGAAAAGGCTATTAAGGCATTCCTCCCTTTTTCAACTGCCTATCTGTGTGAAGTTGGATATTATTTATACACTTCAACCAAAACAGTATATCACAAAAGACTGGATTCGGAAATAAGATATGTAAATCCAGCTATCTTTTCTTGAGCCAAATATTAGAGACCCGAAAAAATTGTTCAACATGGCTGTTCTCCTCATCAAATTTTTTGGGTTTCGGAAAGTTACTTTTCATTAGAAACGTATATATAAAATAGCTTTATTAATGTTATTTTTATATGAGTTAATATTTCAAAAAATTCTTTGCTTTAATCTTTGAAATGGCAAATATTGATAGAAACTCACAAAGCTCTTTGAGAGTCCTTAATTTTTTTTTATTAATGTTATGATAGATTACAACCTTGTGAGATTTCAGTTGTACATTATTGTTAGTCATGTTGTGGGTACACCACTTCCCCCTTTGTGCCCTCCCCCCACCTCCCCCCTTTTCCCTGGTAACCACCGATCAGATCTCCTTGTCAATATATTAACTTCCACCTATGAGTGGAGTCATATAGAGTTCGTCTTTCTCTGACTGGCCTATTTCGCTTAACATAATACCCTCGAGGTCCATCCACGTTGCTGCGAATGGGCCAATTTTGTCTTTTTTTATGGCTGAGTAGTATTCCATTGTGTGTATATACCATATCTTCTTTATCCAATCATCAGTTTCTGGGCATGTAGGTTGGTTCCACGTCTTGGCTATTGTAAATATTGCTGCAATGAACATGGGGGTGCAAGGAGAGTCCTTAATTTTTAACAGCATAAACAGGTCTCGAACCCCAAAGCGTTGAAAACTTCTGAACTAAGGCCATTACAAGCTTGTATATATTGTCTTTACTCAGGAAGTGTCAACAGAAAGATTGTATTAATTGGTGGAAAAGGGAGTTTCCCTCAGCCCTGTCTTTTACTCACCTAATGGAAAGCATAGTAAATGGACTGTGTTCTCTAGAGTTTAAAGTCCACAAAAGATATACAATTTCCAAAAATCTCTCTGGGAAAAAACCGGAAACACTTATAACACATATTATACCCTAAGGACTATGCTAGGTACTTTCACAAACAATCTTTTAATCAACTTTGAGATCTGTATTAAGGCTAAGAGAAGTTAAAGTAACACAGTACCGTAGAAACAGTATAGACTTGACTTTGACACACCTGAGTTAAAGTCAATCCCTTGAACGCTATGCTAAGTCACTTAACTCTAGAGTTTTTTCATCTATAAAATGAATAAAATTCCTACTTAGAAGATTGAGAGAAATGAGAATACACTTAAAAGCATATACAGTAGGTGCTCAAAAAGTTAGTTCCCTTCAATCACACTTCTTTGTTCTAAAATGAACCCAGCGAATACCCAAATCGTCTTTCAAGGTTAGATTTTGACGACAAGCTCTCATTTCATCACCAGAGGCCTCAAGTAGATGAATGCTGCTCCAGAAAACATTTAAAAACATTTCAAGGACCCACAACCACTATCAGGTATTAGGGATCAATGTTTAAAGACTACCTGCACATTTTTTCTAAAGCAGTTTCATTCTTTTAAAGCTAAATCACTCCTACATTCCTCCCAGTCTTGTATATTCATTTGACAGATTAGTGATTATAAAAAACAAAGACATCTTGATATCTAAGAAAATTATCAATGAGACAGTTCTGAAATTGGTTGCCTTGTAAACGAGGAAAACTGGCAGGAAGCATAAAAAGAATTAATTCCCAACTATATTTCTAGCCGATATTTCATATTGCCACATGCTTGGATTATTATATGAAAAATTAGACAGTAGTTATTTTAAGTAGAGTAAATATGTTCCAAGATTTGTGATGAGAGAGGTCAGTCTCTAAAAGTTAACAAGACTTAATAGCTTAACAATGCCTTTTCACTCTGTACAGTTTAACAAATCACCAAGGTCATTTCTAAACAACAACAAAACAGCTGATCAATTTATTAAACTCTTGCCAACCAAGTCACTATTTTTTTTTTAAAGTTCAAGCTGACTTCATATTCCATGCTGTGTGAACAATCACAAGTTTCCAAGTATGTAGTATTTTAATCTTCTTTTATTTGTACGGTAAGTTTTTTTTCTTAAAAGTTAGGTTTTTGTAAGATTTAATTATTTTTCTAACATAACTCGTGCTCTGTTTGAACGTGGACACTCTTGAGAACTTCTATAAAAATTATGCAGGTTTATTAGAAAGTCTACAAGAGAATTCCCCCTCTACTTTTAAAACATAAACTAGATGAGCTTAATTTGCTTTATTCTGACAAATTTTTTTCTATTTGAAGTTTTATCCCTACCCATTTCCTGTATTGCATTGTGCGTGCCCTCTCTATGGTTACTATTCTCAAACTAATGACAATTCTCTACCACACTGCATGAAAGAAAGCAAGCCTTGAACATCCTCTGACAGGTCCTGTAAATTATTTTAAATGGATACTGACATATGCCTTCTTTGATGCTTCTATCTTTCAAGAAGTTAGCATGACCACATTTTGGAGGAGCCAGAATGGTAGAAGGAAAGACAGGAATAAATAGCAGATTGAAACCTACGAATTAGTTTCAACTCTAACACTTAGAAATTATTATTTTAGAAGGGTCACTAATTCCCTGGGCCCAAACTGCCCTTCAATGAGCAATTACATATCTCTACATTAAAAATTAATTGTAACTTAAGTTACATATTCGCAGAGAAAAAACAAATAGCCAAGTGCAAACAAGGGAGTAAGAATCAATTATACTGAATCCTATTAAAACCCCTCCTGCGCCCCAAACAGAAAAACTGAAGGTGATACAATGCTCAGAGAACTGCCAGGCATCTTCCTAACATTCCCGACATTAACCTATTAATCTTCACAACACTCACGAAGCATACGTCAGGTACCTCTAGTTTTACAGACTGAAAGAACCATAAGACTGACTAATTCTTCCAAGGTCACACACAGATGAGATTAAACTAAACTCTAGGACGTTGTACTCTTCACAATTTTTCAAATCAACCAGTGTTAGATCAAACTGAAAAATGCTATAATTACCTCACTCTATATGCTATCCTCTGTATCTGTGCTGTCCATTAATGTAGCCAATAGCCCCATGTAGCTATAAAGCACCTGAAATGTAGCTAGTCCAAACTGAGATATGCTGGAAGTGTAAAATACAAGCCAGATTGTGAAGACTCCGTATGAAAAGGAATATAAAATATCTCATTTCTTTTTAATGCTGATTACATATAGCAAGTTATTTTGGATATACTGGATTAGATAAAATTCATTAGACAGCAGTGGTCCATTTCTTTCCAAAGACCTCCCAATGAAATAGATGTCATCATAAAATCTAAACCAAAAAGCAGTGCTTTCTCAGGATCTGCTGTTGAACAACAGAGAAACTATATTTGGAAGGGGAGGAGATGAGCAGAGTAAGTGTTTTGAGGGACACAGGCATATACGTAATTAATAAATACACAAAATAGGCCATTCTGGTGTTCTTAAGGATAATAAAAGACATTTCCATCTCATTACAGACATATGTGACTTTGAGTAAGTAATGAGTGAGGAGAAAGTATCACTTTCCAATAGAGTCATTTCCTTAGGTGGAAAAGTGAAAAGATTTCTATTCCTAATGTACACACAGGGTTATCAAAGTCACCAGAGGATGCCCATAAGGCACTATGAACTTCTCCAAAAAATCTGCCTAATGTGTACATAGTTATTTTAAAAAATCACATGTCATAATATTGTTTAATATAGAGTCAGCACTTTAGTCTTATTTTGACTAAAGTAATAAGAGATACAGAGAAAAGGGAAACATCAATTTAAAAAAAAAAGGATCACTTTAGAAAACAGTTTGTCAACCCCATAAAATGTTACACATAAAGTTACTATATGACCCAGTAATTCTACTCCTAGGTATACAAAGAGAAATGAAAACATAGATCCACACAAAAACGTGTACATTAATGTTCACAGAAATATTACGCATAATAGCTCAAAAGTGGAAACAACACAAATGTCTACCAACTGATGAACAGATAAACAAAATGTGGTATATCCATACACTGGACTATTATTCAGTCATAAAAAGGAATGAAGCACTGACACATTCTTGTTACAACTTGTATGAACCCTGAAAACATTATGCTACCTGGGAAATCAAGAGTGACTGCTAACAAGTTTGGGTTTCTTTTTGGAGTGATGAAAAGTTCTAAGATTGATTGTGGTGATAGCTGCACAACGATGAAAACATCAAAAGCCCATTTTAAATGGGTGAATTCCATCTCAGTGAGGCTGTTAAAAAAATACAGCCAGAAATGGAGGGGGAAAAAGGATTAGAAGGATTTGTCAAGCACCTAGTTGCTGTTTTTTGGGCTTTTGTAACTTTGTGGTATTTATGTTTCTAAGTTTTGTAATTTGTGATTTTTTTCTTACTCTAAATATTCATATTAGTAACTTTTTTTTCATATTATTACACAACTCGGTAAACTTACTGAAAATCACGAATTGTGCATTTAAATGGTGATTTCTATGGCACGTAAATTACATTATAGATGTTAAAATTTTTTCATTAAAAAAAGGGGTCACTGGGATAATGTCTCATGTTAACCTTAAAACAACCACAGAATTAACATCCATGGTCCCAGACACTTAATAGTCCCTCAAACTATGAAACCCACTAAGACAGCACAAAGTACCTTAGAGAGTGAATGTAAAAGAGATTTGTGTAAAGCCCCCAAAATAGTGACTACCTCAGTCAAATAAATCCTCAAAGTCCAGAAACAGGTGATGGGAAGGCGAAGATCTCAGTATAAAAAAGTACAAAGGGACAACATAAAAATACTACTAGACCACTTTCTCTTAAAAGCTAAACTCTTGATTCACATGCAGAATGGACGCATTAAAAAGAGAAACAAACAACTCTATTTACCTAGACTCTTAAAGCTGACGGGAAGAACTCTTCTACCAGAAATCTGTGACATGTGTGAGTGTGTGTGTTTAACCCACACACCTTATGTAGCCGGAGAACCTCGGGAGCAGCTGTACCTAACATACTGAAGGGTTTTTTCACCCTTTTAAAATACTAAGACGCGACGGTGCCCTTCCCCAGCTCACCCCACCCCCACCAGCCCTAGCAGCAGGTGGAGAGAAAGAACACTGTAGGCTAGCGGATGACAGCTTTGTATAACCCTTTGGACCTTATATGCAAGCACGCAGCTGGTGTCTCCCAGGACGGGTAAAAAGACTTGTGCACGAGCTGCAAAGAGGAGTCTCGTCTACCCAGAGGAGGGCACACCGTGAGTACATCTGGAACCAGGAGAGAAGCACGGGCCGCCGGAAGGCGTGAGCATCCCAGGAGGGCCTCCCCGGCCGGGCCGTGTGTTCCGACAGAGAAGCTGACTCCCGCAGCCCGGCCCCGGGGGCAGGCGAGAGCGGGCGTCGGGAAGCCCGGAGCCGCCTCTCGGAGGACACGCCCCGGCCGCGCGGAGGAAGTTCCGAGCCGCGCTCGGGGCCACACGCGCGCGGCCCGCCGCCGCCTGCCTCCGGCCCGCGGCGCCGCCCGAGCCCGCGCGAGGGCCCGCAT